>NW_025726236.1:2687500-2690000 GCF_021461395.2 Schistocerca americana | reverse complement strand
CTAACCTAACCTAACCTAACCTAACCTAACCTAACCTAACCTAACCTAACCTAACCTAACCTAACCTAACCTAACCTAACCTAACCTAACCTAACCTAACCTAACCTAACCTAACCTAACCTAACCTAACTAACCTAACCTAACCTAACCTAACCTAACCTAACCTAACCTAACCTAACCTAACCTAACCTAACCTAACCTAACCTAACCTAACCTAACCTAACCTAACCTAACCTAACCTAACCTAACCTAACCTAACCTAACCTAACCTAACCTAACCTAACCTAACCTAACCTAACCTAACCTAACCTAACCTAACCTAACCTAACCTAACCTAACCTAACCTAACCTAACCTAACCTAACCTAACCTAACCTAACCTAACCTAACCTAACCTAACCTAACCTAACCTAACCTAACTAACCTAACCTAACCTAACCTAACCTAACCTAACCTAACCTAACCTAACCTAACCTAACAACCTAACCTAACCTAACCTAACCTAACCTAACCTAACCTAACCTAACCTAACCTAACCTAACCTAACCTAACCTAACCTAACCTAACCTAACCTAACCTAACCTAACCTAACCTAACCTAACCTAACCTAACCTAACCTAACCTAACCTAACCTAACCTAACCTAACCTAACCTAACCTAACCTAACCTAACCTAACCTAACCTAACCTAACCTAACCTAACCTAACCTAACCTAACCTAACCTAACCTAACCTAACCTAACCTAACCTAACCTAACCTAACCTAACCTAACCTAACCTAACCTAACCTAACCTAACCTAACCTAACCTAACCTAACCTAACCTAACCTAACCTAACCTAACCTAACCTAACCTAACCTAACCTAACCTAACCTAACCTAACCTAACCTAACCTAACCTAACCTAACCTAACCTAACCTAACCTAACCTAACCTAACCTAACCTAACCTAACCTAACCTAACCTAACCTAACCTAACCTAACCTAACCTAACCTAACCTAACCTAACCTAACCTAACCTAACCTAACCTAACCTAACCTAACCTAACCTAACCTAACCTAACCTAACCTAACCTAACCTAACCTAACCTAACCTAACCTAACCTAACCTAACCTAACCTAACCTAACCTAACCTAACCTAACCTAACCTAACCTAACCTAACCTAACCTAACCTAACCTAACCTAACCTAACCTAACCTAACCTAACCTAACCTAACCTAACCTAACCTAACCTAACCTAACCTAACCTAACCTAACCTAACCTAACCTAACCTAACCTAACCTAACCTAACCTAACCTAACCTAACCTAACCTAACCTAACCTAACCTAACCTAACCTAACCTAACCTAACCTAACCTAACCTAACCTAACCTAACCTAACCTAACCTAACCTAACCTAACCTAACCTAACCTAACCTAACCTAACCTAACCTAACCTAACCTAACCTAACCTAACCTAACCTAACCTAACCTAACCTAACCTAACCTAACCTAACCTAACCTAACCTAACCTAACCTAACCTAACCTAACCTAACCTAACCTAACCTAACCTAACCTAACCTAACCTAACCTAACCTAACCTAACCTAACCTAACCTGACCTAACCTAACCTAACCTGACCTAACCTGACCTAACCTAACCTAACCTAACCTAACCTAACCTAACGTAACCTAATCTAACCTGACCTAACCTAACATAACCTGACCTAACCTAACCTGACCTAACCTAACCTAACCTAACCTGACCTAACCTAACCTAACCTGACCTAGCCTAACCTAACCTAACCTAACCTAACCTAACCTAACCTAACCTAATTTAACCTAACCTAACCTAACCTAACCTGACCTAACCTAACCTAACCTAACCTAACCTGACCTAACCTAACGTAACCTGACCTGACCTAACCTAACCTAACCTAACCTAACCTAACCTACCCCTAACGTAACCTAACCTGACCTGGCCTGACCTAACCTGACTTAACCTAACCTAACCTAACATAACATAACCTAACCTGACCTGACCTGACCTTACCTGACCTGACCTAACCTGACCTAATTTAACCTAACCTAACCTCACCTGACCTGACCTAACTTAACCTAACCTGACCTAACCTGACCTAACCTGACATAACCTGCCTAACCTTACCTAACCTAACCTAACCTAACCTAACCTAACCTGACCTAACCTAACCTAACCTGACCTAACCTGACCTAACCTGACCTAACCTGACCTCACCTGACCTAACCTGACCTAACCTAACCTAACCTGACCTAACCTAACCTGACCTAACTTAACCTGACCTAACTTAACCTAATCTAACCTAACCTAACCTAACTTAACCTGACCTAACCTAACCTAACCTAACCTAACCTAACCTAGCCTAGCCTAACCTAACCTAACCTAACCTAACCTAACCTGACCTAACCTAACCTAACCTAACCTGACCTAACCTGACCTAACCTAATCTAACCTGACCTAACCTGACCTAACCTAACCTAA
>NW_025726236.1:2675000-2680000 GCF_021461395.2 Schistocerca americana | reverse complement strand
CTGACCTAACCTAACCTGACCTAACCTAACCTAACATAACCTGACCTAACCTAACCTAACCTAACCTAACCTAACCTAACCTAACCTAACCTGACCTAACCTAACCTGACCTAACCTAACCTAACCTAACCTAACCTGACCTAACCTAACGTAACCTGACCTAACCTAACCTAACCTAACCTAACCTAACCTAACTTAACGTAACCTAACCTGACCTGGCCTGACCTAACCTGACTTAACCTAACCTAACCTAACATAACGTAACCTAACCTGACCTGACCTGACCTTACCTGACCTGACCTAACCTGACCTAATTTAACCTAACCTATCCTCACCTGACCTGACCTAACCTAACCTAACCTGACCTAACCTGACCTAACCTGACATAACCTGACCTAACCTTACCTAACCTGAGCTAACCTAACCTAACCTAACCTAACCTAACCTAACCTAACCTAACCTAACCTGACCTAACCTGACCTAACCTAACCTAACCTGACCTAACCTGACCTAACCTGACCTAACCTGACCTCACCTGACCTAACCTAACCTAACCTGACCTAACCTAACCTGACCTAACTTAACCTGACCTAACTTAACCTAATCTAACCTAACCTAACCTAACCTAACCCGACCTAACCTAACCTAACCTAACCTAACCTAACCTAACCTGACCTAACCTGACCTAACCTGACCTAACCTGACCTGACCTAACCTGACCTGACCTAAGCTGACCTAACCCGACCTAACCTGACCTAACCTATCCTAACCTGACCTAACCTGACTTAACCTGACCTAACCTGACCTAACCTGACCTAACCTGACCTAACCTGACCTGACCTGACCTAACCTAACCTGACCTGACCTAACCTGACCAAACCTAACCTAACCTAACCTAACCTAACCTAACCTAACCTAACCTAACCTAACCTAACCTAACCTAACCTAACCTAACCTAACCAAACCTAACCAAACCTAACCAAACCTAACCAAACCAAACCAAACCAAACCAAACCAAACCAAACCTAACCAAACCAAACCAAACCTAACCAAACCAAACCAAACCTAACCAAACCTAACCAAACCTAACCTAACCTAACCTAACCTAACCTAACCTAACCTAACCTAACCTAACCTAACCTAACCTAACCTAACCTAACCTAACCTAACCTAACCTAACCTAACCTAACCTAACCTAACCTAACCTAACCTAACCTAACACTAACACTAACCTAACACTAACCTAACACTAACCTAACCTAACCTAACCTAACCTAACACTAACCTAACACTAACCTAACACTAACCTAACCTAACCTAACCTAACCTAACCTAACCTAACCTAACCTAACCTAACCTAACCTAACACTAACCTAACACTAACCTAACACTAACCTAACACTAACCTAACACTAACCTAACACTAACCTAACACTAACCTAACACTAACCTAACACTAACCTAACACTAACCTAACACTAACCTAACCCTAACCTAACCCTAACCTAACACTAACCTAGCAATAACCTAACAATAACCTAACACTAACCTAACACTAACCTAACACTAACCTAACACTAACCTAACCTAACCTAACCTAACCTAACCTAACCTAACTTAACCTAACACTAACCTAACACTAACCTAACACTAACCTAACACTAACCTAACACTAACCTAACACTAACCTAACACTAACCTAACCTAACCTAACCTAACCTAACCTAACCTAACCTAACCTAACACTAACACTAACACTAACCTAACCTAACCTAACACTAACACTAACCTAACACTAACACTAACCTAACACTAACACTAACCTAACACTAACACTAACCTAACGCTAACACTAACCTAACACTAACACTAACACTAACACTAACACTAACACTAACACTAACACTAACACTAACACTAACACTAACACTAACACTAACACTAACACTAACACTAACACTAACACTAACACTAACCTAACACTAACCTAACACTAACCTAACACTAACCTAACACTAACCTAACCTAACACTAACCTAACCTAACCTAACCTAACCTAACCTAACCTAACCTAACCTAACCTAACCTAACCTAACCTAACCTAACCTAACCTGACCTAACCTAACCTAACCTAACCTAACCTAACCTGACCTAACCTAACCTAACCTAACCTGACCTAACCTAACCTAACCTAACCTAAACTAAACTAACCTAACCTAATCTAACCTGACCTAACCTGACTTAACCTAACCTAACCTAACCTAACCTAACCTAACCTGACCTAACCTGACCTGACCTAACCTGACCTAACCTGACCTAACCTAACTTAACCTGACCTAACCTAACCTAACCTAACCTAACCTGACCTAACCTGACCTAACCTGACATAACCTGACCTAACCTCACCTAACCTGACCTAACCTGACCTAACCTGACCTAAACTGACCTAACCTAACCTGACCTGACCTAACCTAACCTAACCTAACATAACCTGACCTAAACTAACCTAACCTAACCTAACCTGACCTATCCTGACCTAACCTGAACTAACCTGACCTAACCTATCGTAACCTGACCTAACCTGACCTAACCTAACCTAACCTAACCTGACCTAACCTAACCTAACCTAACCTATCCTAACCTAACCTAACCTAACCTAACGTAACCTAACCTAACCTAACCTAACCTAACCTAACCTAACCTAACCTGACCTAACATAACCTAACCTAAAATAACCTAACCTGACCTAACCTAACCTAACCTAACCTAACCTAACCTAACCTAACCTAACCTAACCTAACCTAACTTAACCTGACCTAACCTAACCTAACCTAACCTGACCTAACCTAACCTAACCTGACCTAACATAACCTAACCTGACATAACCTGACCTAACCTGACCTAACCTGAACTAACCTGACCTAACCTGACCTAACCTGACCTAACCTAACCTAACCTAGCCTAGCCTAACCTAACCTAACCTAACCTAACCTAACCTGACCTAACCTAACCTAACCTAACCTGACCTAACCTGACCTAACCTAATCTAACCTGACCTAACCTAACATAACCTGACCTAACCTGACCTAACCTAACCTAACCTAACCTAACCTAACCTAACCTAACGTAACCTAACCTAACCTAACCTAACCTAACCTAACCTAACCTGACCTAACCTAACCTGACCTAACCTAACCTAACCTAACCTGACCTAACCTAACCTAACGTGACCTAGCCTAACCTAACCTAACCTAACCTAACCTAATCTAACCTAACCTAACCTAACCTAACCTGACCTAACCTAACCTAACCTAACCTAACCTGACCTAACCTAACGTAACCTGACCTGACCTAACCTAACCTAACCTAACCTAACCTAACCTAACCTAACGTAACCTAACCTGACCTGGCCTGACCTAACCTGACTTAACCTAACCTAACCTAACATAACATAACCTAACCTGACCTGACCTGACCTTACCTGACCTGACCTAACCTGACCTAATTTAACCTAACCTAACCTCACCTGACCTGACCTAACTTAACCTAACCTGACCTAACCTGACCTAACCTGACATAACCTGACCTAACCTTACCTAACCTAACCTAACCTAACCTAACCTAACCTGACCTAACCTAACCTAACCTGACCTAACCTGACCTCACCTGACCTAACCTAACCTAACATGACCTAACCTAACCTAACCTGACCTAACCTAACCTGACCTAACTTAACCTGACCTAACTTAACCTAATCTAACCTAACCTAACCTAACTTAACCTGACCTAACCTAACCTAACCTAACCTAACCTAACCTAACCTAACCTAACCTGACCTAACCCAACCTAACCTAACCTAACCTAACCTAACCTAACACTAACACTAACCTAACACTAACCTAACCTAACCTAACACTAACCTAACCTAACCTAACACTAACCTAACACTAACCTAACACTAACCTAACACTAACCTAACACTAACCTAACGCTAACCTAACCTAACCTAACCTAACCTAACCTAACCTAACCTAACACTAACCTAACACTAACCTAACACTAACCTAACACTAACCTAACACTAACCTAACACTAACCTAACACTAACCTAACACTAACCTAACACTAACCTAACACTAACCTAACACTAACCTAACACTAACCTAACACTAACCTAACACTAACCTAACACTAACCTAACACTAACCTAACACTAACCTAACCTAACCTAACCTAACCTAACCTAACCTAACCTAACCTAACCTAACCTAACCTAACCTAACACTAACCTAACACTAATCTAACACTAACCTAACACTAACCTAACACTAACCTAACACTAACCTAACACTAACCTAACACTAACCTAACACTAACCTAACCTAACCTAACCTAACCTAACCTAACCTAACCTAACCTAACCTAACCTAACCTAACCTAACCTAACCTAACCTAACCTAACACTAACACTAACACTAACACTAACACTAACACTAACACTAACCTAACACTAACACTAACCTAACACTAACCTAACACTAACCTAACACTAACCTAACACTAACCTAACACTAACCTAACCTAACCTAACCTAACCTAACCTAACACTAACCTAACACTAACCTAACACTAACCTAACACTAACCTAACACTAACCTAACACTAACCTAACACTAACCTAACACTAACCTAACCTAACCTAACCTAACCTAACCTAACCTAACCTGACCTAACCTAACCTAACCTAACCTAACCTAACCTAACCTAACCTAACCTAACCTAACCTATTCTAACCTAACCTAACACTAACCTGACCTAACCTAACTTAACACTAACCTAACCTAACCTAACACTAACACTAACCTAACACTAACCTAACACTAACACTAACCTAACACTAACCTAACACCACACTAACCTAACACTAACCTAACCTAACACTAACCTAATACTAACCTAACCTAACACTAACCTAACACTAACCTAACACTAACCTAACA
>NW_025726236.1:2662500-2667500 GCF_021461395.2 Schistocerca americana | reverse complement strand
ACCTAACCTAACCTAACCTAACCTAACCTGACCTAACCTGAACTAACCTAACCTAACCTAACCTGACCTAACCTAACCTAACCTAACCTAAACTAAACTAACCTAACCTAATCTAACCTGACCTAACCTGACTTAACCTAACCTAACCTAACCTAACCTAACCTAACCTGACCTCACCTGACCTGACCTAACCTGACCTAACCTGACCTAACCTAACTTAACCTGACCTAACCTAACCAAACCTAACCTAACCTAACCTGACCTAACCTGACCTAACCTGACATAACCTGACCTAACCTCACCTAACCTGACCTAAACTGACCTAACCTAACCTGACCTGACCTAACCTAACCTAACCTAACCTAACATAACCTGACCTAACCTAACCTAACCTAACCTAACCTGACCTATCCTGACCTAACCTGAACTAACCTGACCTACCCTATCGTAACCTGACCTAACCTGACCTAACCTAACCTAACCTAACCTGACCTAACCTAACCTATCCTAACCTAACCTAACCTAACCTAACCTAACCTAACCTAAAATAACCTAACCTGACCTAACCTAACCTAACCTAACCTAACCTAACCTAACCTAACCTAACCTAACCTAACCTAACCTAACTTAACCTGACCTAACCTAACCTAACCTAACCTGACCTAACCTAACCTAACCTGACCTAACATAACCTAACCTGACCTAACCTGACCCAACCTAACCTAACCTGACCTAACCTGACCTGACCTGACCTAACCTGACCTAACCTGACCTAACCTAACCTTACCTAACATGACCTAACCTGACCTGACCTAACATGACCTAACCTGACCTGACCTAACCTGACCTAACCTGACCTAACCTGACCTAACCTGACCTAACCTGACCTAACCTAACCTAACATAACCTAACCTGACCTAACCTGACCTAACCTTACCTAACCTGACCTAACCTGACCTAACCTGACCTAACCTGACCTAACCTGACCTAACCTGACCTAACCTAACCTAACCTAGCCTAGCCTAACCTAACCTAACCTAACCTGACCTAACCTAACCTAACCTAACCTGACCTAACCTGACCTAACCTAATCTAACCTGACCTAACCTAACATAACCTGACCTAACCTGACCTAACCTCACCTAACCTGACCTAACCTGACCTAACCTAACCTAACCTTACCTAACCTGACCTAACCTGACCTAACCTGACCTAACCTAACCTAACCTGACCTAACCTGACCTAACCTAGCATAACCTAACCTAACCTAACATAACCTAACCTGACCTAACCTGACCTAACCTGACCTAACCTTACCTAACCTGACCTAACCTGACCTAACCCGACCTAACCTGACCTAACCTGACCTAACCTGACCTAACCTAACCTAACCTAACCTAACCTAACCTAACCTAACCCAACCTAACCCAACGTAACCCAACCCAACCCAACCCAACCCAACCCAACCCAACCCAACCCAACCCAACCCAACCCAACCCAACCCAACCCAACCCAACCCAACCCAACCGAACCCAACCCATCCAACCCAACCTAACCTAACCTAACCTAACCTAACCTAACCTAACCTAACCTAACCTAACCTGACCTAACCTAACCTGACCTAACCTAACCTAACCTAACCTGACCTAACCTAACCTAACCTAACCTGACCTAACCTAACCTAACCTGACCTAGCCTAACCTAACCTAACCTAACCTAACCTAACCTAACCTAACCTAATCTAACCTAACCTAACCTAACCTAACCTAACCTGACCTAACCTAACCTAACCTAACCTAACCTGACCTAACCTAACCTAACCTGACCTAACCTAACGTAACCTGACCTGACCTGACCTAACCTAACCTAACCTAACCTAACCTAACCTAACCTAATGTAACCTAACCTGACCTGGCCTGACCTAACCTGACTTAACCTAACCTAACCTAACATAACCTAACCTAACCTGACCTGACCTAACCTGACCTAATTTAACCTAACCTAACCTAACCTGACCTGACCTAACCTAACCTAACCTGACCTAACCTGACCTAACCTGACATAACCTGACCTAACCTAACCTAACCTAACCTGACCTAACCTGACCTAACCTAACCTGACCTAACCTAACCTGATCTAACCTAACTTAACCTAACCTAACCTAACCTAACCTAACCTAACCTAACCTAACCTAACCTAACCTAACCTAACCTAACCTAACCTAACCTAACCTAACCTAACCTAACCTAACCTAACCTAACCTAACCTAACCTAACCTAACCTAACCTAACCTAACCTAACCTAAACTAACCTAACCTAACCTAACCTAACCGA
This sequence comes from Schistocerca americana, assembly GCF_021461395.2. Lineage (NCBI taxonomy): Eukaryota > Metazoa > Arthropoda > Insecta > Orthoptera > Acrididae > Schistocerca > Schistocerca americana. Next base: position 2,665,166 of record NW_025726236.1, on the reverse strand, counting down.
ACCGAACCGAACCGAACCGAACCAAACCAAACCAAACCAAACCAAACCAAACCAAACCAAACCAAACCAAACCAAACCAAACCAAACCAAACCAAACCAAACCAAACCAAACCAAACCAAACCAAACCAAACCAAACCAAACCAAACCAAACCAAACCAAACCAAACCAAACCAAACCAAACCAAACCAAACCAAACCAAACCAAACCTAACCTAACCTAACCTAACCTTACCTAACCTAACCTAACCTAACCTAAGCTAAGCTAAGCTAACCTAAGCTAAGCTAAGCTAAGCTAAGCTAAGCTAAGCTAACCTAACCTAACCTAACCTAACCTAACCTAACCTAACCTAACCTAACCTAACCTAACCTAACCTAACCTAACCTAACCTAACCTAACCTAACCTAACCTAACCTAACCTAACCTAACCTAACCTAACCTAACCTAAACTAACCTAACCTAACCTAACCTAACCTAACCTAACCTAACCCAACCCAACCCAACCCAACCCAACCTAACCTAACCTAACCTAACCTAACCTAACCTAACCTAACCTAACCTAACCTAACCTAACCTAACCTAACCTAACCTAACCTAACCTAACCTAACCTAACCTAACCTAACCTAACCTAACCTAACCTGACCTAACCTGACCTAACCTAACCTTACCTAACCTGACCTGACCTAACCTGACCTTACCTTACCTGACCTGACCTAACTTGGCCTAACCTAACCTATCCTGACCCAACCTGACCTAACCTAACTTAACCTGACCTAACCTGACCTAACCTGACCTAACCTGACCTTACCTGACCTTACCTGTCCTAACCTAACCTAACCTAACCTGACCTAACCTAACCTAACCTAACCTAACCTAACCTGAGCTAACCTAACCTAACCTGAGCTAACCTGACGTAACATGACCTAACCTGACCTAACCTGACCTAACCTAACCTAACCTAACCTAACCTAACCTAACCTAACCTAACCTAACCTAACCTAACCTAACCTAACCTAACCTAACCTAACCTAACCTAACCTAACCTAACTTAACCTAACGTAACCTAACGTAACCTAACGTAACCTAACCTGACCTAACCTGACATAACCTGACCTAACCTCACCTAACCTGACCTAACCTGACCTAACCTGACCTAAACTGACCTAACCTAACCTGACCTGACCTAACCTAACATAACATAACCTGACCTAAACTAACCTAACCTAACCTAACCTGACCTATCCTGACCTAACCTGAACTAACCTGACCTAACCTATCGTAACCTGACCTAACCTGACCTAACCTAACCTAACCTAACCTGACCTAACCTAACCTATCCTAACCTAACCTATCCTAACCTAACCTAACCTAACGTAACCTAACCTAACCTAACCTAACCTAACCTAACCTAACCTAACCTGACCTAACATAACCTAACCTAAAATAACCTAACCTAACCTAACCTAACCTAACCTAACCTAACCTAACCTAACCTAACCTAACCTAACCTAACCTAACTTAACCTGACCTAACCTAACCTAACCTAACCTGACCTAACCTAACCTAACCTGACCTAACATAACCTAACCTGACCTAACCTGACCTAACCTAACCTAACCTGACCTTACCTGACCTGACCTGACCTAACCTGACCTAACCTGACCTAACCTAACCTTACCTAACATGACCTAACCTGACCTGACCTAACACGACCTAACCTGACCTGACCTAACCTGACCTAACCTTGCCTAACCTGACCTAACCTAACCTGACCTAACCTGACCTAACCTGACCTAACCTAACCTAACATAACCTAACCTGACCTAACCTGACCTAACCTTACCTAACCTGACTTAACCTGACCTAACCTGACCTAACCTGACCTAACCTGACCTAACCTAACCTAACCTAACCTAGCCTAGCCTAACCTAACCTAACCTAACCTAACCTAACCTGACCTGACCTAACCTAACCTAACCTGACCTAACCTGACCTAACCTAATCTAACCTGACCTAACCTAACATAACCTGACCTAACCTGACCTAACCTCAACTAACCTGACCTAACCTGACCTAACCTAACCTAACCTGACCTAACCTGACCTAACCTGACCTAACCTGACCTAACCTAATCTAACCTGACCTAACCTGACCTAACCCAACATAACCTAACCTGACCTAACCTGACCTAACCTGACCTAACCTTACCTAACCTGACCTAACCTGACCTAACCTGACCTAACCTGACCTAACCTGACCTAACGTGACCTAACCCGACCTAACCTGACCTAACCTAACCTAACCTAACCTAACCTAACCTAACCCAACCTAACCCAACGTAACCCAACCTAACCCAACCTAACCCAACCTAACCCAACCGAACCGAACCCAACCCGACCCAACCGAACCCATCCGAACCCAACCCAACCCAACCCAACCCAACCCAACCCAACCCAACCCAACCCAACCCAACCCAACCCAACCCAACCCAACCCAACCCAACCCAACCCAACCCATCCAACCCAACCTAACCTAACCTAACATAACCTAACCTAACCTAACCTAACCTAACGTAACCTAACCTAACCTAACCTAACCTAACCTAACCTAACCTAACCTGACCTAACCTAACCTGACCTAACCTAACCTAACCTAACCTGACCTAAC
>NW_025726236.1:2650000-2655000 GCF_021461395.2 Schistocerca americana | reverse complement strand
TAACCTAACCTGACATAACCTGACCTAACCTGACCTAACCTGAACTAACCTGACCTAACCTGACCTAACCTGACCTAACCTAACCTAACCTAGCCTAGCCTAACCTAACCTAACCTAACCTAACCTAACCTGACCTAACCTAACCTAACCTAACCTGACCTAACCTGACCTAACCTAATCTAACCTGACCTAACCTAACATAACCTGACCTAACCTGACCTAACCTAACCTAACCTAACCTAACCTAACCTAACGTAACCTAACCTAACCTAACCTAACCTAACCTAACCTAACCTGACCTAACCTAACCTGACCTAACCTAACCTAACGTAACCTGACCTAACCTAACCTAACCTGACCTAGCCTAACCTAACCTAACCTAACCTAACCTAACCTAACCTAACCTAATCTAACCTAACCTAACCTAACCTAACCTGACCTAACCTAACCTAACCTAACCTGACCTAACCTAACGTAACCTGACCTGACCTAACCTAACCTAACCTAACCTAACCTAACCTAACCTAACGTAACCTAACCTGACCTGGCCTGACCTAACCTGACTTAACCTAACCTAACCTAACATAACATAACCTAACCTGACCTGACCTGACCTTACCTGACCTGACCTAACCTGACCTAATTTAACCTAACCTAACCTCACCTGACCTGACCTAACTTAACCTAACCTGACCTAACCTGACCTAACCTGACATAACCTGACCTAACCTTACCTAACCTAACCTAACCTAACCTAACCTAACCTGACCTAACCTAACCTAACCTGACCTAACCTGACCTAACCTGACCTAACCTGACCTCACCTGACCTAACCTAACCTAACATGACCTAACCTAACCTAACCTGACCCAACCTAACCTGACCTAACTTAACCTGACCTAACTTAACCTAATCTAACCTAACCTAACCTAACTTAACCTGACCTAACCTTACCTAACCTAACCTAACCTAACCTAGCCTAACCTAACCTAACCTAACCTAACATAACCTAACCTGACCTAACCTGACCTAACCTGACCTAACCTTACCTAACCTGACCTAACCTGACCTAACCTGACCTAACCTGACCTAACCCGACCTAACCTGACCTAACCTGACCTAACCTGACCTAACCTAACCTAACCTAACCTAACCTAACCTAACCCAACCTAACCCAACGTAACCCAACCTAACCCAACCTAACCCAACCCGACCCAACCGAACCCATCCGAACCCAACCCAACCCAACCCAACCCAACCCAACCCAACCCAACCCAACCCAACCCAACCCAACCCAACCCAACCCAACCCAACCGAACCCAACCCATCCAACCCAACCTAACCTAACCTACCCTAACCTAACCTAACCTAACCTAACGTAACCTAACCTAACCTAACCTAACCTGACCTAACCTAACCTGACCTAACCTAACCTGACCTAACCTAACCTAACATAACCTGACCTAACCTAACCTAACCTAACCTAACCTAACCTAACCTAACCTAACCTAACCTGACCTAACCTAACCTGACCTAACCTAACCTAACCTAACCTAACCTGACCTAACCTAACGTAACCTGACCTAACCTAACCTAACCTAACCTAACCTAACCTAACTTAACGTAACCTAACCTGACCTGGCCTGACCTAACCTGACTTAACCTAACCTAACCTAACACAACGTAACCTAACCTGACCTGACCTGACCTTACCTGACCTGACCTAACCTGACCTAATTTAACCTAACCTAACCTCACCTGACCTGACCTAACCTGACCTAACCTGACCTCACCTGACCTAACCTAACCTAACATGACCTAACCTAACCTAACCTGACCTAACCTAACCTGACCTAACTTAACCTGACCTAACTTAACCTAATCTAACCTAACCTAACCTAACTTAACCTGACCTAACCTAACCTAACCTAACCTAACCTAACCTAGCCTAGCCTAACCTAACCTAACCTAACCTAACCTAACCTGACCTAACCTAACCTAACCTAACCTGACCTAACCTGACCTAACCTAATCTAACCTGACCTAACCTAACCTAACCTAACCTAACCTGACCTAACCTAACCTAACCTAACCTGACCTAACCTGACCTAACCTAATCTAACCTGACCTAACTTAACATAACCTGACCTAACCTGACCTAACCTCACCTATCCTGACCTAACCTGACCTAACCTAACCTAACCTGACCTAACCTGACCTAACCTGACCTAACCTGACCTAACCTAATCTAACCTGACCTAACCTGACCTAACCTAACATAACCTAACCTAACCTAACATAACCTAACCTGACCTAACCTGACCTAACCTGACCTAACCTTACCTAACCTAACCTAACCTAACCTAACCTAACCTGACATAACCTAACCTAACCTAACCTAACCTGACCTAACCTGACCTAACCTAACCTAACCTGACCTAACCTGACCTAACCTGACCTCACCTGACCTAACCTAACCTAACCTGACCTAACCTAACCTGACCTAACTTAACCTGACCTAACTTAACCTAACCTAACCTAACCTAACCTAACCTAACCTAACCTAACCTAACCCAACCCAACCCAACCCAACCCAACCCAATCCAACCCAACCCAACCCAACCCAACCTAACCTAACCTAACCTAACCTAACCTAACCTAACTTAACCTAACCTAACCTGACCTATCCTGACCTAACCTGAACTAACCTGACCTAACCTATCGTAACCTGACCTAACCTGACCTAACCTAATCTAACCTAACCTAACCTGACCTAACCTAACCTATCCTAACCTAACCTAACCTAACCTAACGTAACCTAACCTAACCTAACCTAACCTAACCTAACCTGACCTAACCTAACCTAACCTAACCTGACCTAACCTGACCTAACCTAATCTAACCTGACCTAACCTAACATAACCTGACCTAACCTGACCTAACCTCACCTATCCTGACCTAACCTGACCTAACCTAACCTAACCTGACCTAACCTGACCTAACCTGACCTAACCTGACCTAACCTAATCTAACCTGACCTAACCTGACCTAACCTAACATAACCTAACCTAACGTAACATAACCTAACCTGACCTAACCTGACCTAACCTTACCTAACCTGACCTAACCTGACCTAACCTGACCTAACCTGACCTAACCCGACCTAACCTGACCTAACCTGACCTAACCTGACCTAACCTAACCTAACTTAACCTAACCTAACCTAACCCAACCTAACCCAACGTAACCCAACCTAACCCAACCTAACCCAACCCGACCCAACCGAACCCATCCGAACCCAACCCAACCCAACCCAACCCAACCCAACCCAACCCAACCCAACCCAACCCAACCCAACCCAACCCAACCCAACCCAACCCAACCCAACCCAACCCAACCGAACCCAACCCATCCAACCCAACCTAACCTAACCTACCCTAACCTAACCTAACCTAACCTAACGTAACCTAACCTAACCTAACCTAACCTGACCTAACCTAACCTGACCTAACCTAACCTGACCTAACCTAACCTAACATAACCTGACCTAACCTAACCTAACCTAACCTAACCTAACCTAACCTAACCTAACCTAACCTGACCTAACCTAACCTGACCTAACCTAACCTAACCTAACCTAACCTGACCTAACCTAACGTAACCTGACCTAACCTAACCTAACCTAACCTAACCTAACCTAACTTAACGTAACCTAACCTGACCTGGCCTGACCTAACCTGACTTAACCTAACCTAACCTAACATAACGTAACCTAACCTGACCTGACCTGACCTTACCTGACCTGACCTAACCTGACCTAATTTAACCTAACCTAACCTCACCTGACCTGACCTAACCTAACCCTACCTGACCTAACCTGACCTAACCTGACATAACCTGACCTAACCTTACCTAACCTGAGCTAACCTAACCTAACCTAACCTAACCTAACCTAACCTAACCTAACCTAACCTGACCTAACCTGACCTAACCTAACCTAACCTGACCTAACCTGACCTAACCTGACCTAACCTGACCTCACCTGACCTAACCTAACCTAACCTGACCTAACCTAACCTGACCTAACTTAACCTGACCTAACTTAACCTAATCTAACCTAACCTAACCTAACCTAACCCGACCTAACCTAACCTAACCTAACCTAACCTAACCTAACCTGACCTAACCTGACCTAACCTGACCTAACCTGACCTGACCTAACCTGACCTGACCTAAGCTGACCTAACCCGACCTAACCTGACCTAACCTATCCTAACCTGACCTAACCTGACTTAACCTGACCTAACCTGACCTAACCTGACCTGACCTGACCTAACCTAACCTGACCTAACCTAACCTGACCTAACCTAACCTAACCTAACCTAACCTAACCTAACCTAACCTAACCTAACCTAACCTAACCAAACCTAACCAAACCTAACCAAACCTAACCAAACCAAACCAAACCTAACCAAACCAAGCCAAACCTAACCAAACCAAACCAAACCTAACCAAACCAAACCAAACCAAACCTAACCAAACCTAACCAAACCTAACCTAACCTAACCTAACCTAACCTAACCTAACCTAACACTAACCTAACACTAACCTAACACTAACCTAACACTAACCTAACACTAACCTAACACTAACCTAACCCTAACCTAACCCTAACCTAACACTAACCTAACAATAACCTAACACTAACCTAACACTAACCTAACACTAACCTAACCTAACCTAACCTAACCTAACTTAACCTAACACTAACCTAACACTAACCTAACACTAACCTAACACTAACCTAACACTAACCTAACACTAACCTAACACTAACCTAACCTAACCTAACCTAACCTAACCTAACCTAACCTAACCTAACCTAACCTAACACTAACACTAACACTAACCTAACACTAACACTAACACTAACCTAACCTAACCTAACACTAACACTAACCTAACACTAACACTAACCTAACACTAACACTAACCTAACA
>NW_025726236.1:2642500-2647500 GCF_021461395.2 Schistocerca americana | reverse complement strand
ACCTAACCTGACCTAACATAACCTAACCTGACCTAACCTGACCTAACCTAACCTAACCTGACCTAACCTGACCTGACCTGACCTAACCTGACCTAACCTGACCTAACCTAACCTTACCTAACATGACCTAACCTGACCTGACCTAACACGACCTAACCTGACCTGACCTAACCTGACCTAACCTGACCTAACCTGACCTAACCTAACCTAACATAACCTAACCTGACCTAACCTGACCTAACCTTACCTAACCTGACCTAACCTGACCTAACCTGACCTAACCTGACCTAACCTGACCTAACCTGACGTAACCTGACCTAACCTAACCTAACCTAGCCTAGCCTAACCTAACCTAACCTAACCTAACCTAACCTAACCTGACCTAACCTAACCTAACCTAACCTGACCTAACCTGACCTAACCTAATCTAACCTGACCTAACCTAACATAACCTGACCTAACCTGACCTAACCTCACCTATCCTGACCTAACCTGACCAAACCTAACCTAACCTGACCTAACCTGACCTAACCTGACCTAACCTGACCTAACCTAATCTAACCTGACCTAACCTGACCTAACCTAACATAACCTAACCTAACCTAACATAACCTAACCTGACCTAACCTGACCTAACCTGACCTAACCTTACCTAACCTGACCTAACCTGACCTAACCTGACCTAACCTGACCTAACCCGACCTAACCTGACCTAACCTGACCTAACCTGACCTAACCTAACCTAACCTAACCTAACCTAACCTAACCCAACCTAACCCAACGTAACCCAACCTAACCCAACCTAACCCAACCTAACCCAACCGAACCCAACCCGACCCAACCGAACCCATCCGAACCCAACCCAACCCAACCCAACCCAACCCAACCCAACCCAACCTAACCCAACCCAACCCAACCCAACCCAACCCAACCCAACCCAACCCAACCCAACCCAACCGAACCCAACCCATCCAACCTAACCTAACCTAACCTAACCTAACCTAACCTAACCTAACCTAACCTAACCTAACCTAACCTAACGTAACCTAACCTAACCTAACCTAACCTGACCTAACCTAACCTGACCTAACCTAACCTGACCTAACCTAACCTAACATAACCTGACCTAACCTAACCTAACCTAACCTAACCTAACCTAACCTAACCTGACCTAACCTAACCTGACCTAACCTAACCTAACCTAACCTAACCTGACCTAACCTAACGTAACCTGACCTAACCTAACCTAACCTAACCTAACCTAACCTAACTTAACGTAACCTAACCTGACCTGGCCTGACCTAACCTGACTTAACCTAACCTAACCTAACATAACGTAACCTAACCTGACCTGACCTGACCTTACCTGACCTGACCTAACCTGACCTAATTTAACCTAACCTAACCTCACCTGACCTGACCTAACCTAACCTAACCTGACCTAACCTGACCTAACCTGACATAACCTGACCTAACCCTACCTAACCTGAGCTAACCTAACCTAACCTAACCTAACCTAACCTAACCTAACCTAACCTAACCTGACCTAACCTGACCTAACCTAACCTAACCTGACCTAACCTGACCTAACCTGACCTAACCTGACCTCACCTGACCTAACCTAACCTAACCTGACCTAACCTAACCTGACCTAACTTAACCTGACCTAACTTAACCTAATCTAACCTAACCTAACCTAACCTAACCCGACCTAACCTAACCTAACCTAACCTAACCTAACCTAACCTGACCTAACCTGACCTAACCTGACCTAACCTGACCTGACCTAACCTGACCTGACCTAAGCTGACCTAACCCGACCTAACCTGACCTAACCTATCCTAACCTGACCTAACCTGACTTAACCTGACCTAACCTGACCTAACCTGACCTAACCTGACCTAACCTGACCTGACCTGACCTAACCTAACCTGACCTGACCTAACCTGACCAAACCTAACCTAACCTAACCTAACCTAACCTAACCTAACCTAACCTAACCTAACCTAACCTAACCTAACCTAACCTAACCTAACCTAACCAAACCTAACCAAACCTAACCAAACCTAACCAAACCAAACCAAACCAAACCAAACCAAACCAAACCTAACCAAACCAAACCAAACCTAACCAAACCAAACCAAACCTAACCAAACCTAACTAAACCTAACCTAACCTAACCTAACCTAACCTAACCTAACCTAACCTAACCTAACCTAACCTAACCTAACCTAACCTAACCTAACCTAACCTAACCTAACACTAACACTAACCTAACACTAACCTAACACTAACCTAACCTAACCTAACCTAACCTAACACTAACCTAACACTAACCTAACACTAACCTAACACTAACCTAACCTAACCTAACCTAACCTAACCTAACCTAACCTAACCTAACCTAACACTAACCTAACACTAACCTAACACTAACCTAACACTAACCTAACACTAACCTAACACTAACCTAACACTAACCTAACCCTAACCTAACCCTAACCTAACAGTAACCTAACAATAACCTAACAATAACCTAACACTAACCTAACACTAACCTAACACTAACCTAACACTAACCTAACCTAACCTAACCTAACCTAACCTAACCTAACTTAACCTAACACTAACCTAACACTAACCTAACACTAACCTAACACTAACCTAACACTAACCTAACACTAACCTAACCTAACCTAACCTAACCTAACCTAACCTAACCTAACCTAACCTAACCTAACACTAACACTAACACTAACCTAACCTAACCTAACACTAACACTAACCTAACACTAACACTAACCTAACACTAACACTAACCTAACACTAACACTAACCTAACACTAACACTAACCTAACACTAACACTAACACTAACACTAACACTAACACTGACACTAACACTAACACTAACACTAACACTAACACTAACACTAACACTAACACTAACACTAACACTAACACTAACACTAACACTAACACTAACCTAACACTAACCTAACACTAACCTAACACTAACCTAACACTAACCTAACACTAACCTAACCTAACACTAACCTAACCTAACCTAACCTAACCTAACCTAACCTAACCTAACCTAACCTAACCTAACCTAACCTAACCTAACCTAACCTAACCTAACCTAACCTAACCTAAACTAACCTGACCTAACCTAACCTAACCTAACCTAACCTAACCTGACCTAACCTAACCTAACCTAACCTGACCTAACCTAACCTAACCTAACCTAAACTAAACTAACCTAACCTAATCTAACCTGACCTAACCTGACTTAACCTAACCTAACCTAACCTAACCTAACCTAACCTGACCTAACCTGACCTGACCTAACCTGACCTAACCTGACCTAACCTAACTTAACCTGACCTAACCTAACCTAACCTAACCTAACCTGACCTAACCTGACCTAACCTGACATAACCTGACCTAACCTCACCTAACCTGACCTAACCTGACCTAACCTGACCTAAACTGACCTAACCTAACCTGACCTGACCTAACCTAACCTAACCTAACATAACCTGACCTAAACTAACCTAACCTAACCTAACCTGTCCTATCCTGACCTAACCTGAACTAACCTGACCTAACCTATCGTAACCTGACCTAACCTGACCTAACCTAACCTAACCTAACCTGACCTAACCTAACCTAACCTAACCTAACCTATCCTAACCTAACCTAACCTAACCTAACGTAACCTAACCTAACCTAACCTAACCTAACCTAACCTAACCTGACCTAACATAACCTAACCTAAAATAACCTAACCTGACCTAACCTAACCTAACCTAACCTAACCTAACCTAACCTAACCTAACCTAACTTAACCTGACCTAACCTAACCTAACCTAACCTGACCTAACCTAACCTAACCTGACCTAACATAACCTAACCTGACATAACCTGACCTAACCTGACCTAACCTGAACTAACCTGACCTAACCTGACCTAACCTGACCTAACCTAACCTAACCTAGCCTAGCCTAACCTAACCTAACCTAACCTAACCTAACCTGACCTAACCTAACCTAACCTAACCTGACCTAACCTGACCTAACCTAATCTAACCTGACCTAACCTAACATAACCTGACCTAACCTGACCTAACCTAACCTAACCTAACCTAACCTAACCTAACGTAACCTAACCTAACCTAACCTAACCTAACCTAACCTAACCTGACCTAACCTAACCTGACCTAACCTAACCTAACCTAACCTGACCTAACCTAACCTAACCTGACCTAGCCTAACCTAACCTAACCTAACCTAACCTAACCTAACCTAACCTAATCTAACCTAACCTAACCTAACCTAACCTGACCTAACCTAACCTAACCTAACCTAACCTGACCTAACCTAACGTAACCTGACCTGACCTAACCTAACCTAACCTAACCTAACCTAACCTAACCTAACGTAACCTAACCTGACCTGGCCTGACCTAACCTGACTTAACCTAACCTAACCTAACATAACATAACCTAACCTGACCTGACCTGACCTTACCTGACCTGACCTAACCTGACCTAATTTAACCTAACCTAACCTCACCTGACCTGACCTAACTTAACCTAACCTGACCTAACCTGACTTAACCTGACATAACCTGACCTAACCTTACCTAACCTAACCTAACCTAACCTAACCTAACCTGACCTAACCTAACCTAACCTGACCTAACCTGACCTAACCTGACCTGACCTAACCTGACCTGACCTAAGCTGACCTAACCTGACATAACCTGACCTAACCTGACCTAACCTGACCTAACCTATCCTAACCTGACCTAACCTGACTTAACCTGACCTAACCTGACCTAACCTGACCTAACCTGACCTGACCTGACCTAACCTGACCTGACCTGACCTAACCTAACCTGACCTGACCTAACCTGACCTAACCTAACCTAACCTGACCTAACCTAACCTAACCTAACCTAACCTAACCTAACCTAACCTAACCTAACCTAACCAAA
>NW_025726235.1:0-107400 GCF_021461395.2 Schistocerca americana | reverse complement strand
GAACCCGGGCCGCCCGCGTGGCAGGCGAGCATTCTACCACTGAACCACCGATGCTCGAGCCACGGTAACTAGACGCTGCTTCCCGAGCAGGTGTCTCAAGGGAAAGTGGGACTGCCGTCAAGCGCCGTAGCATTCTGTGGAAAAGATGCTGCAGACGCTGAATCCTGCACTGAACTGCTTAAAAATGCCGCCAGAACGCGGTCCTCTGCGTACTCTTGCGTCGCCGGCGCCCAACTCTTGCCAAAGGATGCGAAATGTGCGCGGATACGCTGTCCGAATGCGTCTGGATGTGCTCCCCTAGCCCGCCTCGAAATGCGCCTGCCAGGTACGATCACCTTCGGCCGCTGCCGACTGGCGGGAAGCCGACACAGCGCGGACGCGCGGCGCTCGCTTGTGCGGTGGTGGTGTAATGGTCAGCATAGTTGCCTTCCAAGCGGTTGATCCGGGTTCGATTCCCGGCCACCGCAGCAGGCTTTTAATTTCGCGTATGAGTACTTTTGCCACGCGCTCTTAAACTATTGTTTTCTCGCCCTCTTACTCGCTGCATACCAGCCCTTAGTGTGTCTCGACTTGTCTCGACTTTGCTCAGCTGACGCTCTCAAATCGGCCTATATCAAAACGACAAGCACGAGAAACGACTGAGAGAGGTAAGGAGAGGCGAGGCGATGGACACACAGCACGCCCCCTTCATTTCACGGTGGCGTCTCCCTGACCGAATCGGGCTGTAGCTCCGAAAACAAAGGAGAAACAAAAATAGGAAGTAAAACTGCCAATAGTGCCCTGTGTTCCCATGCGCTCACCCGCCCAAGTACTGACAAGGGCCAAAGTTGTTACGCATCGGCAATCGGACATTTTCTTTCATTTTCTCTTTATCGGTTGAGAACCAGTGTATTCAAGATATTATGGCCATTGCCGAGTGAATGCTGTAGTGCTTCCCGACGAGTCGGGTTCGGATCGTCTGTCAACTTCCACGCAGGGTGATGATCTTTTGGTCATCACACTCGCCAGCTGAGATGGGCGCTGCCTTTTCGCAGTAGTAAAAGAGTAGTGGCCCGTGGGGGGATCGAACCCACGACCTTCGCGTTATTAGCACGACGCTCTAACCAACTGAGCTAACGGCCTCGGCAGATGCAGTTGCTCAGCCCTACGCTGGAAACAGGTGGCATGAAGCCATACACCATTTCTATGTGCGTCGTGTGTCTGCTTCCCTAGTCTATATTCTGCTGACGGTCACGAAACAGTAGCTATATTGCGAGCAGGACGGGAAACGGCCGCTCGGACAGCTCAAACTTGTCACGATTCGTGTGGAAAAAATTCCGTTCCGGTACCGGGAATCGAACCCGGGCCTCCTGGGTGAAAGCCAGGTATCCTAGCCACTAGACCACACCGGATGTGGCCGTTTCATTCGACCGTTCGTACGGTCGCTTGTCCGCATTTCGTGTCGAGTGCCGCGTCGGCGCCCCTCTCTCTTTGCGAGCATCTTTGCACGTACTGACTGGCAAGGCGCGCACCTCAAACGTCGCAGAGCAATGCTTTTGGCTTCATGCTCTGCTGGGAGAAGAGGAAAAGGGAAGCTGTAAGTAGCAATAACAGGAAGTAAACATTTTCCCGCTGAAGCGTTGTGGATAACAAACAAGAAATACGTTGGCGCCCTAGCAACAGCACCACCATCAGTCACAGAAAATTAAACGCCCCGGGTGAGGATCGAACTGACGACCTTAAGATTATGAGACTTACGCGCTGCCTACTGCGCTACCGAGGCACGGGTGAACCGCTTGTCCTGGAAACTGGGTAAATACCCTACCCAATATTAGATGTAGAGACACTGTACTTCCTCGATAACGTGTTCTGTTGCTACACGTGCACTGCCGGCCCAGTTGATTGCGGTGTTGCTGCAGCTGTTGGCAACGATAGGCAGCACTCCTTGTCGTTAAAGTTCAGTGCCTCGGAGGCACCGGGACACAGCAACTTGTGAGGCCAGGTCGACGCTAGTCTGTAGAATATGATGCGAGCGTCCTAGTGGGGACCCGCGAGTGCTGCGTTCTCGGTTCTTCTCAAGGGAATCCAGCTATACATTCTTGTGGATCGTGCATCTCAAGCGCGCAAGCCACGCGGCAGCAATATCGCGGGAAAAGCAAAATGATGCATCGGCCGGGAATCGAACCCGGGCCGCCCGCGTGGCAGGCGAGCATTCTACCACTGAACCACCGATGCTCGAGCCAACGGTAACTAGACGCTGCTTCCCGAGCAGGTGTCTCAAGGGAAAGTGGGACTGCCGTCAAGCGCCGTAGCATTCTGTGGAAAAGATGCTGCAGACGCTGAATCCTGCACTGAACTGCTTAAAAATGCCGCCAGAACGCGGTCCTCTGCGTACTCTTGCGTCGCCGGCGCCCAACTCTTGCCAAAGGATGCGAAATGTGCGCGGATACGCTGTCCGAATGCGTCTGGATGTGCTCCCCTAGCCCGCCTCGAAATGCGCCTGCCAGGTACGATCACCTTCGGCCGCTGCCGACTGGCGGGAAGCCGACACAGCGCGGACGCGCGGCGCTCGCTTGTGCGGTGGTGGTGTAATGGTCAGCATAGTTGCCTTCCAAGCGGTTGATCCGGGTTCGATTCCCGGCCACCGCAGCAGGCTTTTAATTTCGCGTATGAGTACTTTTGCCACGCGCTCTTAAACTATTGTTTTCTCGCCCTCTTACTCGCTGCATACCAGCCCTTAGTGTGTCTCGACTTGTCTCGACTTTGCTCAGCTGACGCGAGAGCTGACGCTCTCAAATCGGCCTATATCAAAACGACAAGCACGAGAAACGACTGAGAGAGGTAAGGAGAGGCGAGGCGATGGACACACAGCACGCCCCCTTCATTTCACGGTGGCGTCTCCCTGACCGAATCGGGCTGTAGCTCCGAAAACAAAGGAGAAACAAAAATAGGAAGTAAAACTGCCAATAGTGCCCTGTGTTCCCATGCGCTCACCCGCCCAAGTACTGACAAGGGCCAAAGTTGTTACGCATCGGCAATCGGACATTTTCTTTCATTTTCTCTTTATCGGTTGAGAACCAGTGTATTCAAGATATTATGGCCATTGCCGAGTGAATGCTGTAGTGCTTCCCGACGAGTCGGGTTCGGATCGTCTGTCAACTTCCACGCAGGGTGATGATCTTTTGGTCATCACACTCGCCAGCTGAGATGGGCGCTGCCTTTTCGCAGTAGTAAAAGAGTAGTGGCCCGTGGGGGGATCGAACCCACGACCTTCGCGTTATTAGCACGACGCTCTAACCAACTGAGCTAACGGGCCTCGGCAGATGCAGTTGCTCAGCCCTACGCTGGAAACAGGTGGCATGAAGCCATACACCATTTCTATGTGCGTCGTGTGTCTGCTTCCCTAGTCTATATTCTGCTGACGGTCACGAAACAGTAGCTATATTGCGAGCAGGACGGGAAACGGCCGCTCGGACAGCTCAAACTTGTCACGATTCGTGTGGAAAAAATTCCGTTCCGGTACCGGGAATCGAACCCGGGCCTCCTGGGTGAAAGCCAGGTATCCTAGCCACTAGACCACACCGGATGTGGCCGTTTCATTCGACCGTTCGTACGGTCGCTTGTCGCATTTCGTGTCGAGTGCCGCGTCGGCGCCCCTCTCTCTTTGCGAGCATCTTTGCACGTACTGACTGGCAAGGCGCGCACCTCAAACGTCGCAGAGCAATGCTTTTGGCTTCATGCTCTGCTGGGAGAAGAGGAAAAGGGAAGCTGTAAGTAGCAATAACAGGAAGTAAACATTTTCCCGCTGAAGCGTTGTGGATAACAAACAAGAAATACGTTGGCGCCCTAGCAACAGCACCACCATCAGTCACAGAAAATTAAACGCCCCGGGTGAGGATCGAACTGACGACCTTAAGATTATGAGACTTACGCGCTGCCTACTGCGCTACCGAGGCACGGGTGAACCGCTTGTCCTGGAAACTGGGTAAATACCCTACCCAATATTAGATGTAGAGACACTGTACTTCCTCGATAACGTGTTCTGTTGCTACACGTGCACTGCCGGCCCAGTTGATTGCGGTGTTGCTGCAGCTGTTGGCAACGATAGGCAGCACTCCTTGTCGTTAAAGTTCAGTGCCTCGGAGGCACCGGGACACAGCAACTTGTGAGGCCAGGTCGACGCTAGTCTGTAGAATATGATGCGAGCGTCCTAGTGGGGACCCGCGAGTGCTGCGTTCTCGGTTCTTCTCAAGGGAATCCAGCTATACATTCTTGTGGATCGTGCATCTCAAGCGCGCAAGCCACGCGGCAGCAATATCGCGGGAAAAGCAAAATGATGCATCGGCCGGGAATCGAACCCGGGCCGCCCGCGTGGCAGGCGAGCATTCTACCACTGAACCACCGATGCTCGAGCCAACGGTAACTAGACGCTGCTTCCCGAGCAGGTGTCTCAAGGGAAAGTGGGACTGCCGTCAAGCGCCGTAGCATTCTGTGGAAAAGATGCTGCAGACGCTGAATCCTGCACTGAACTGCTTAAAAATGCCGCCAGAACGCGGTCCTCTGCGTACTCTTGCGTCGCCGGCGCCCAACTCTTGCCAAAGGATGCGAAATGTGCGCGGATACGCTGTCCGAATGCGTCTGGATGTGCTCCCCTAGCCCGCCTCGAAATGCGCCTGCCAGGTACGATCACCTTCGGCCGCTGCCGACTGGCGGGAAGCCGACACAGCGCGGACGCGCGGCGCTCGCTTGTGCGGTGGTGGTGTAATGGTCAGCATAGTTGCCTTCCAAGCGGTTGATCCGGGTTCGATTCCCGGCCACCGCAGCAGGCTTTTAATTTCGCGTATGAGTACTTTTGCCACGCGCTCTTAAACTATTGTTTTCTCGCCCTCTTACTCGCTGCATACCAGCCCTTAGTGTGTCTCGACTTGTCTCGACTTTGCTCAGCTGACGCGAGAGCTGACGCTCTCAAATCGGCCTATATCAAAACGACAAGCACGAGAAACGACTGAGAGAGGTAAGGAGAGGCGAGGCGATGGACACACAGCACGCCCCCTTCATTTCACGGTGGCGTCTCCCTGACCGAATCGGGCTGTAGCTCCGAAAACAAAGGAGAAACAAAAATAGGAAGTAAAACTGCCAATAGTGCCCTGTGTTCCCATGCGCTCACCCGCCCAAGTACTGACAAGGGCCAAAGTTGTTACGCATCGGCAATCGGACATTTTCTTTCATTTTCTCTTTATCGGTTGAGAACCAGTGTATTCAAGATATTATGGCCATTGCCGAGTGAATGCTGTAGTGCTTCCCGACGAGTCGGGTTCGGATCGTCTGTCAACTTCCACGCAGGGTGATGATCTTTTGGTCATCACACTCGCCAGCTGAGATGGGCGCTGCCTTTTCGCAGTAGTAAAAGAGTAGTGGCCCGTGGGGGGATCGAACCCACGACCTTCGCGTTATTAGCACGACGCTCTAACCAACTGAGCTAACGGGCCTCGGCAGATGCAGTTGCTCAGCCCTACGCTGGAAACAGGTGGCATGAAGCCATACACCATTTCTATGTGCGTCGTGTGTCTGCTTCCCTAGTCTATATTCTGCTGACGGTCACGAAACAGTAGCTATATTGCGAGCAGGACGGGAAACGGCCGCTCGGACAGCTCAAACTTGTCACGATTCGTGTGGAAAAAATTCCGTTCCGGTACCGGGAATCGAACCCGGGCCTCCTGGGTGAAAGCCAGGTATCCTAGCCACTAGACCACACCGGATGTGGCCGTTTCATTCGACCGTTCGTACGGTCGCTTGTCGCATTTCGTGTCGAGTGCCGCGTCGGCGCCCCTCTCTCTTTGCGAGCATCTTTGCACGTACTGACTGGCAAGGCGCGCACCTCAAACGTCGCAGAGCAATGCTTTTGGCTTCATGCTCTGCTGGGAGAAGAGGAAAAGGGAAGCTGTAAGTAGCAATAACAGGAAGTAAACATTTTCCCGCTGAAGCGTTGTGGATAACAAACAAGAAATACGTTGGCGCCCTAGCAACAGCACCACCATCAGTCACAGAAAATTAAACGCCCCGGGTGAGGATCGAACTGACGACCTTAAGATTATGAGACTTACGCGCTGCCTACTGCGCTACCGAGGCACGGGTGAACCGCTTGTCCTGGAAACTGGGTAAATACCCTACCCAATATTAGATGTAGAGACACTGTACTTCCTCGATAACGTGTTCTGTTGCTACACGTGCACTGCCGGCCCAGTTGATTGCGGTGTTGCTGCAGCTGTTGGCAACGATAGGCAGCACTCCTTGTCGTTAAAGTTCAGTGCCTCGGAGGCACCGGGACACAGCAACTTGTGAGGCCAGGTCGACGCTAGTCTGTAGAATATGATGCGAGCGTCCTAGTGGGGACCCGCGAGTGCTGCGTTCTCGGTTCTTCTCAAGGGAATCCAGCTATACATTCTTGTGGATCGTGCATCTCAAGCGCGCAAGCCACGCGGCAGCAATATCGCGGGAAAAGCAAAATGATGCATCGGCCGGGAATCGAACCCGGGCCGCCCGCGTGGCAGGCGAGCATTCTACCACTGAACCACCGATGCTCGAGCCAACGGTAACTAGACGCTGCTTCCCGAGCAGGTGTCTCAAGGGAAAGTGGGACTGCCGTCAAGCGCCGTAGCATTCTGTGGAAAAGATGCTGCAGACGCTGAATCCTGCACTGAACTGCTTAAAAATGCCGCCAGAACGCGGTCCTCTGCGTACTCTTGCGTCGCCGGCGCCCAACTCTTGCCAAAGGATGCGAAATGTGCGCGGATACGCTGTCCGAATGCGTCTGGATGTGCTCCCCTAGCCCGCCTCGAAATGCGCCTGCCAGGTACGATCACCTTCGGCCGCTGCCGACTGGCGGGAAGCCGACACAGCGCGGACGCGCGGCGCTCGCTTGTGCGGTGGTGGTGTAATGGTCAGCATAGTTGCCTTCCAAGCGGTTGATCCGGGTTCGATTCCCGGCCACCGCAGCAGGCTTTTAATTTCGCGTATGAGTACTTTTGCCACGCGCTCTTAAACTATTGTTTTCTCGCCCTCTTACTCGCTGCATACCAGCCCTTAGTGTGTCTCGACTTGTCTCGACTTTGCTCAGCTGACGCGAGAGCTGACGCTCTCAAATCGGCCTATATCAAAACGACAAGCACGAGAAACGACTGAGAGAGGTAAGGAGAGGCGAGGCGATGGACACACAGCACGCCCCCTTCATTTCACGGTGGCGTCTCCCTGACCGAATCGGGCTGTAGCTCCGAAAACAAAGGAGAAACAAAAATAGGAAGTAAAACTGCCAATAGTGCCCTGTGTTCCCATGCGCTCACCCGCCCAAGTACTGACAAGGGCCAAAGTTGTTACGCATCGGCAATCGGACATTTTCTTTCATTTTCTCTTTATCGGTTGAGAACCAGTGTATTCAAGATATTATGGCCATTGCCGAGTGAATGCTGTAGTGCTTCCCGACGAGTCGGGTTCGGATCGTCTGTCAACTTCCACGCAGGGTGATGATCTTTTGGTCATCACACTCGCCAGCTGAGATGGGCGCTGCCTTTTCGCAGTAGTAAAAGAGTAGTGGCCCGTGGGGGGATCGAACCCACGACCTTCGCGTTATTAGCACGACGCTCTAACCAACTGAGCTAACGGGCCTCGGCAGATGCAGTTGCTCAGCCCTACGCTGGAAACAGGTGGCATGAAGCCATACACCATTTCTATGTGCGTCGTGTGTCTGCTTCCCTAGTCTATATTCTGCTGACGGTCACGAAACAGTAGCTATATTGCGAGCAGGACGGGAAACGGCCGCTCGGACAGCTCAAACTTGTCACGATTCGTGTGGAAAAAATTCCGTTCCGGTACCGGGAATCGAACCCGGGCCTCCTGGGTGAAAGCCAGGTATCCTAGCCACTAGACCACACCGGATGTGGCCGTTTCATTCGACCGTTCGTACGGTCGCTTGTCGCATTTCGTGTCGAGTGCCGCGTCGGCGCCCCTCTCTCTTTGCGAGCATCTTTGCACGTACTGACTGGCAAGGCGCGCACCTCAAACGTCGCAGAGCAATGCTTTTGGCTTCATGCTCTGCTGGGAGAAGAGGAAAAGGGAAGCTGTAAGTAGCAATAACAGGAAGTAAACATTTTCCCGCTGAAGCGTTGTGGATAACAAACAAGAAATACGTTGGCGCCCTAGCAACAGCACCACCATCAGTCACAGAAAATTAAACGCCCCGGGTGAGGATCGAACTGACGACCTTAAGATTATGAGACTTACGCGCTGCCTACTGCGCTACCGAGGCACGGGGGTGAACCGCTTGTCCTGGAAACTGGGTAAATACCCTACCCAATATTAGATGTAGAGACACTGTACTTCCTCGATAACGTGTTCTGTTGCTACACGTGCACTGCCGGCCCAGTTGATTGCGGTGTTGCTGCAGCTGTTGGCAACGATAGGCAGCACTCCTTGTCGTTAAAGTTCAGTGCCTCGGAGGCACCGGGACACAGCAACTTGTGAGGCCAGGTCGACGCTAGTCTGTAGAATATGATGCGAGCGTCCTAGTGGGGACCCGCGAGTGCTGCGTTCTCGGTTCTTCTCAAGGGAATCCAGCTATACATTCTTGTGGATCGTGCATCTCAAGCGCGCAAGCCACGCGGCAGCAATATCGCGGGAAAAGCAAAATGATGCATCGGCCGGGAATCGAACCCGGGCCGCCCGCGTGGCAGGCGAGCATTCTACCACTGAACCACCGATGCTCGAGCCAACGGTAACTAGACGCTGCTTCCCGAGCAGGTGTCTCAAGGGAAAGTGGGACTGCCGTCAAGCGCCGTAGCATTCTGTGGAAAAGATGCTGCAGACGCTGAATCCTGCACTGAACTGCTTAAAAATGCCGCCAGAACGCGGTCCTCTGCGTACTCTTGCGTCGCCGGCGCCCAACTCTTGCCAAAGGATGCGAAATGTGCGCGGATACGCTGTCCGAATGCGTCTGGATGTGCTCCCCTAGCCCGCCTCGAAATGCGCCTGCCAGGTACGATCACCTTCGGCCGCTGCCGACTGGCGGGAAGCCGACACAGCGCGGACGCGCGGCGCTCGCTTGTGCGGTGGTGGTGTAATGGTCAGCATAGTTGCCTTCCAAGCGGTTGATCCGGGTTCGATTCCCGGCCACCGCAGCAGGCTTTTAATTTCGCGTATGAGTACTTTTGCCACGCGCTCTTAAACTATTGTTTTCTCGCCCTCTTACTCGCTGCATACCAGCCCTTAGTGTGTCTCGACTTGTCTCGACTTTGCTCAGCTGACGCGAGAGCTGACGCTCTCAAATCGGCCTATATCAAAACGACAAGCACGAGAAACGACTGAGAGAGGTAAGGAGAGGCGAGGCGATGGACACACAGCACGCCCCCTTCATTTCACGGTGGCGTCTCCCTGACCGAATCGGGCTGTAGCTCCGAAAACAAAGGAGAAACAAAAATAGGAAGTAAAACTGCCAATAGTGCCCTGTGTTCCCATGCGCTCACCCGCCCAAGTACTGACAAGGGCCAAAGTTGTTACGCATCGGCAATCGGACATTTTCTTTCATTTTCTCTTTATCGGTTGAGAACCAGTGTATTCAAGATATTATGGCCATTGCCGAGTGAATGCTGTAGTGCTTCCCGACGAGTCGGGTTCGGATCGTCTGTCAACTTCCACGCAGGGTGATGATCTTTTGGTCATCACACTCGCCAGCTGAGATGGGCGCTGCCTTTTCGCAGTAGTAAAAGAGTAGTGGCCCGTGGGGGGATCGAACCCACGACCTTCGCGTTATTAGCACGACGCTCTAACCAACTGAGCTAACGGGCCTCGGCAGATGCAGTTGCTCAGCCCTACGCTGGAAACAGGTGGCATGAAGCCATACACCATTTCTATGTGCGTCGTGTGTCTGCTTCCCTAGTCTATATTCTGCTGACGGTCACGAAACAGTAGCTATATTGCGAGCAGGACGGGAAACGGCCGCTCGGACAGCTCAAACTTGTCACGATTCGTGTGGAAAAAATTCCGTTCCGGTACCGGGAATCGAACCCGGGCCTCCTGGGTGAAAGCCAGGTATCCTAGCCACTAGACCACACCGGATGTGGCCGTTTCATTCGACCGTTCGTACGGTCGCTTGTCGCATTTCGTGTCGAGTGCCGCGTCGGCGCCCCTCTCTCTTTGCGAGCATCTTTGCACGTACTGACTGGCAAGGCGCGCACCTCAAACGTCGCAGAGCAATGCTTTTGGCTTCATGCTCTGCTGGGAGAAGAGGAAAAGGGAAGCTGTAAGTAGCAATAACAGGAAGTAAACATTTTCCCGCTGAAGCGTTGTGGATAACAAACAAGAAATACGTTGGCGCCCTAGCAACAGCACCACCATCAGTCACAGAAAATTAAACGCCCCGGGTGAGGATCGAACTGACGACCTTAAGATTATGAGACTTACGCGCTGCCTACTGCGCTACCGAGGCACGGGTGAACCGCTTGTCCTGGAAACTGGGTAAATACCCTACCCAATATTAGATGTAGAGACACTGTACTTCCTCGATAACGTGTTCTGTTGCTACACGTGCACTGCCGGCCCAGTTGATTGCGGTGTTGCTGCAGCTGTTGGCAACGATAGGCAGCACTCCTTGTCGTTAAAGTTCAGTGCCTCGGAGGCACCGGGACACAGCAACTTGTGAGGCCAGGTCGACGCTAGTCTGTAGAATATGATGCGAGCGTCCTAGTGGGGACCCGCGAGTGCTGCGTTCTCGGTTCTTCTCAAGGGAATCCAGCTATACATTCTTGTGGATCGTGCATCTCAAGCGCGCAAGCCACGCGGCAGCAATATCGCGGGAAAAGCAAAATGATGCATCGGCCGGGAATCGAACCCGGGCCGCCCGCGTGGCAGGCGAGCATTCTACCACTGAACCACCGATGCTCGAGCCAACGGTAACTAGACGCTGCTTCCCGAGCAGGTGTCTCAAGGGAAAGTGGGACTGCCGTCAAGCGCCGTAGCATTCTGTGGAAAAGATGCTGCAGACGCTGAATCCTGCACTGAACTGCTTAAAAATGCCGCCAGAACGCGGTCCTCTGCGTACTCTTGCGTCGCCGGCGCCCAACTCTTGCCAAAGGATGCGAAATGTGCGCGGATACGCTGTCCGAATGCGTCTGGATGTGCTCCCCTAGCCCGCCTCGAAATGCGCCTGCCAGGTACGATCACCTTCGGCCGCTGCCGACTGGCGGGAAGCCGACACAGCGCGGACGCGCGGCGCTCGCTTGTGCGGTGGTGGTGTAATGGTCAGCATAGTTGCCTTCCAAGCGGTTGATCCGGGTTCGATTCCCGGCCACCGCAGCAGGCTTTTAATTTCGCGTATGAGTACTTTTGCCACGCGCTCTTAAACTATTGTTTTCTCGCCCTCTTACTCGCTGCATACCAGCCCTTAGTGTGTCTCGACTTGTCTCGACTTTGCTCAGCTGACGCGAGAGCTGACGCTCTCAAATCGGCCTATATCAAAACGACAAGCACGAGAAACGACTGAGAGAGGTAAGGAGAGGCGAGGCGATGGACACACAGCACGCCCCCTTCATTTCACGGTGGCGTCTCCCTGACCGAATCGGGCTGTAGCTCCGAAAACAAAGGAGAAACAAAAATAGGAAGTAAAACTGCCAATAGTGCCCTGTGTTCCCATGCGCTCACCCGCCCAAGTACTGACAAGGGCCAAAGTTGTTACGCATCGGCAATCGGACATTTTCTTTCATTTTCTCTTTATCGGTTGAGAACCAGTGTATTCAAGATATTATGGCCATTGCCGAGTGAATGCTGTAGTGCTTCCCGACGAGTCGGGTTCGGATCGTCTGTCAACTTCCACGCAGGGTGATGATCTTTTGGTCATCACACTCGCCAGCTGAGATGGGCGCTGCCTTTTCGCAGTAGTAAAAGAGTAGTGGCCCGTGGGGGGATCGAACCCACGACCTTCGCGTTATTAGCACGACGCTCTAACCAACTGAGCTAACGGGCCTCGGCAGATGCAGTTGCTCAGCCCTACGCTGGAAACAGGTGGCATGAAGCCATACACCATTTCTATGTGCGTCGTGTGTCTGCTTCCCTAGTCTATATTCTGCTGACGGTCACGAAACAGTAGCTATATTGCGAGCAGGACGGGAAACGGCCGCTCGGACAGCTCAAACTTGTCACGATTCGTGTGGAAAAAATTCCGTTCCGGTACCGGGAATCGAACCCGGGCCTCCTGGGTGAAAGCCAGGTATCCTAGCCACTAGACCACACCGGATGTGGCCGTTTCATTCGACCGTTCGTACGGTCGCTTGTCGCATTTCGTGTCGAGTGCCGCGTCGGCGCCCCTCTCTCTTTGCGAGCATCTTTGCACGTACTGACTGGCAAGGCGCGCACCTCAAACGTCGCAGAGCAATGCTTTTGGCTTCATGCTCTGCTGGGAGAAGAGGAAAAGGGAAGCTGTAAGTAGCAATAACAGGAAGTAAACATTTTCCCGCTGAAGCGTTGTGGATAACAAACAAGAAATACGTTGGCGCCCTAGCAACAGCACCACCATCAGTCACAGAAAATTAAACGCCCCGGGTGAGGATCGAACTGACGACCTTAAGATTATGAGACTTACGCGCTGCCTACTGCGCTACCGAGGCACGGGTGAACCGCTTGTCCTGGAAACTGGGTAAATACCCTACCCAATATTAGATGTAGAGACACTGTACTTCCTCGATAACGTGTTCTGTTGCTACACGTGCACTGCCGGCCCAGTTGATTGCGGTGTTGCTGCAGCTGTTGGCAACGATAGGCAGCACTCCTTGTCGTTAAAGTTCAGTGCCTCGGAGGCACCGGGACACAGCAACTTGTGAGGCCAGGTCGACGCTAGTCTGTAGAATATGATGCGAGCGTCCTAGTGGGGACCCGCGAGTGCTGCGTTCTCGGTTCTTCTCAAGGGAATCCAGCTATACATTCTTGTGGATCGTGCATCTCAAGCGCGCAAGCCACGCGGCAGCAATATCGCGGGAAAAGCAAAATGATGCATCGGCCGGGAATCGAACCCGGGCCGCCCGCGTGGCAGGCGAGCATTCTACCACTGAACCACCGATGCTCGAGCCAACGGTAACTAGACGCTGCTTCCCGAGCAGGTGTCTCAAGGGAAAGTGGGACTGCCGTCAAGCGCCGTAGCATTCTGTGGAAAAGATGCTGCAGACGCTGAATCCTGCACTGAACTGCTTAAAAATGCCGCCAGAACGCGGTCCTCTGCGTACTCTTGCGTCGCCGGCGCCCAACTCTTGCCAAAGGATGCGAAATGTGCGCGGATACGCTGTCCGAATGCGTCTGGATGTGCTCCCCTAGCCCGCCTCGAAATGCGCCTGCCAGGTACGATCACCTTCGGCCGCTGCCGACTGGCGGGAAGCCGACACAGCGCGGACGCGCGGCGCTCGCTTGTGCGGTGGTGGTGTAATGGTCAGCATAGTTGCCTTCCAAGCGGTTGATCCGGGTTCGATTCCCGGCCACCGCAGCAGGCTTTTAATTTCGCGTATGAGTACTTTTGCCACGCGCTCTTAAACTATTGTTTTCTCGCCCTCTTACTCGCTGCATACCAGCCCTTAGTGTGTCTCGACTTGTCTCGACTTTGCTCAGCTGACGCGAGAGCTGACGCTCTCAAATCGGCCTATATCAAAACGACAAGCACGAGAAACGACTGAGAGAGGTAAGGAGAGGCGAGGCGATGGACACACAGCACGCCCCCTTCATTTCACGGTGGCGTCTCCCTGACCGAATCGGGCTGTAGCTCCGAAAACAAAGGAGAAACAAAAATAGGAAGTAAAACTGCCAATAGTGCCCTGTGTTCCCATGCGCTCACCCGCCCAAGTACTGACAAGGGCCAAAGTTGTTACGCATCGGCAATCGGACATTTTCTTTCATTTTCTCTTTATCGGTTGAGAACCAGTGTATTCAAGATATTATGGCCATTGCCGAGTGAATGCTGTAGTGCTTCCCGACGAGTCGGGTTCGGATCGTCTGTCAACTTCCACGCAGGGTGATGATCTTTTGGTCATCACACTCGCCAGCTGAGATGGGCGCTGCCTTTTCGCAGTAGTAAAAGAGTAGTGGCCCGTGGGGGGATCGAACCCACGACCTTCGCGTTATTAGCACGACGCTCTAACCAACTGAGCTAACGGGCCTCGGCAGATGCAGTTGCTCAGCCCTACGCTGGAAACAGGTGGCATGAAGCCATACACCATTTCTATGTGCGTCGTGTGTCTGCTTCCCTAGTCTATATTCTGCTGACGGTCACGAAACAGTAGCTATATTGCGAGCAGGACGGGAAACGGCCGCTCGGACAGCTCAAACTTGTCACGATTCGTGTGGAAAAAATTCCGTTCCGGTACCGGGAATCGAACCCGGGCCTCCTGGGTGAAAGCCAGGTATCCTAGCCACTAGACCACACCGGATGTGGCCGTTTCATTCGACCGTTCGTACGGTCGCTTGTCGCATTTCGTGTCGAGTGCCGCGTCCGCCCCCCTCTCTCTTTGCGAGCATCTTTGCACGTACTGACTGGCAAGGCGCGCACCTCAAACGTCGCAGAGCAATGCTTTTGGCTTCATGCTCTGCTGGGAGAAGAGGAAAAGGGAAGCTGTAAGTAGCAATAACAGGAAGTAAACATTTTCCCGCTGAAGCGTTGTGGATAACAAACAAGAAATACGTTGGCGCCCTAGCAACAGCACCACCATCAGTCACAGAAAATTAAACGCCCCGGGTGAGGATCGAACTGACGACCTTAAGATTATGAGACTTACGCGCTGCCTACTGCGCTACCGAGGCACGGGTGAACCGCTTGTCCTGGAAACTGGGTAAATACCCTACCCAATATTAGATGTAGAGACACTGTACTTCCTCGATAACGTGTTCTGTTGCTACACGTGCACTGCCGGCCCAGTTGATTGCGGTGTTGCTGCAGCTGTTGGCAACGATAGGCAGCACTCCTTGTCGTTAAAGTTCAGTGCCTCGGAGGCACCGGGACACAGCAACTTGTGAGGCCAGGTCGACGCTAGTCTGTAGAATATGATGCGAGCGTCCTAGTGGGGACCCGCGAGTGCTGCGTTCTCGGTTCTTCTCAAGGGAATCCAGCTATACATTCTTGTGGATCGTGCATCTCAAGCGCGCAAGCCACGCGGCAGCAATATCGCGGGAAAAGCAAAATGATGCATCGGCCGGGAATCGAACCCGGGCCGCCCGCGTGGCAGGCGAGCATTCTACCACTGAACCACCGATGCTCGAGCCAACGGTAACTAGACGCTGCTTCCCGAGCAGGTGTCTCAAGGGAAAGTGGGACTGCCGTCAAGCGCCGTAGCATTCTGTGGAAAAGATGCTGCAGACGCTGAATCCTGCACTGAACTGCTTAAAAATGCCGCCAGAACGCGGTCCTCTGCGTACTCTTGCGTCGCCGGCGCCCAACTCTTGCCAAAGGATGCGAAATGTGCGCGGATACGCTGTCCGAATGCGTCTGGATGTGCTCCCCTAGCCCGCCTCGAAATGCGCCTGCCAGGTACGATCACCTTCGGCCGCTGCCGACTGGCGGGAAGCCGACACAGCGCGGACGCGCGGCGCTCGCTTGTGCGGTGGTGGTGTAATGGTCAGCATAGTTGCCTTCCAAGCGGTTGATCCGGGTTCGATTCCCGGCCACCGCAGCAGGCTTTTAATTTCGCGTATGAGTACTTTTGCCACGCGCTCTTAAACTATTGTTTTCTCGCCCTCTTACTCGCTGCATACCAGCCCTTAGTGTGTCTCGACTTGTCTCGACTTTGCTCAGCTGACGCGAGAGCTGACGCTCTCAAATCGGCCTATATCAAAACGACAAGCACGAGAAACGACTGAGAGAGGTAAGGAGAGGCGAGGCGATGGACACACAGCACGCCCCCTTCATTTCACGGTGGCGTCTCCCTGACCGAATCGGGCTGTAGCTCCGAAAACAAAGGAGAAACAAAAATAGGAAGTAAAACTGCCAATAGTGCCCTGTGTTCCCATGCGCTCACCCGCCCAAGTACTGACAAGGGCCAAAGTTGTTACGCATCGGCAATCGGACATTTTCTTTCATTTTCTCTTTATCGGTTGAGAACCAGTGTATTCAAGATATTATGGCCATTGCCGAGTGAATGCTGTAGTGCTTCCCGACGAGTCGGGTTCGGATCGTCTGTCAACTTCCACGCAGGGTGATGATCTTTTGGTCATCACACTCGCCAGCTGAGATGGGCGCTGCCTTTTCGCAGTAGTAAAAGAGTAGTGGCCCGTGGGGGGATCGAACCCACGACCTTCGCGTTATTAGCACGACGCTCTAACCAACTGAGCTAACGGGCCTCGGCAGATGCAGTTGCTCAGCCCTACGCTGGAAACAGGTGGCATGAAGCCATACACCATTTCTATGTGCGTCGTGTGTCTGCTTCCCTAGTCTATATTCTGCTGACGGTCACGAAACAGTAGCTATATTGCGAGCAGGACGGGAAACGGCCGCTCGGACAGCTCAAACTTGTCACGATTCGTGTGGAAAAAATTCCGTTCCGGTACCGGGAATCGAACCCGGGCCTCCTGGGTGAAAGCCAGGTATCCTAGCCACTAGACCACACCGGATGTGGCCGTTTCATTCGACCGTTCGTACGGTCGCTTGTCGCATTTCGTGTCGAGTGCCGCGTCGGCGCCCCTCTCTCTTTGCGAGCATCTTTGCACGTACTGACTGGCAAGGCGCGCACCTCAAACGTCGCAGAGCAATGCTTTTGGCTTCATGCTCTGCTGGGAGAAGAGGAAAAGGGAAGCTGTAAGTAGCAATAACAGGAAGTAAACATTTTCCCGCTGAAGCGTTGTGGATAACAAACAAGAAATACGTTGGCGCCCTAGCAACAGCACCACCATCAGTCACAGAAAATTAAACGCCCCGGGTGAGGATCGAACTGACGACCTTAAGATTATGAGACTTACGCGCTGCCTACTGCGCTACCGAGGCACGGGTGAACCGCTTGTCCTGGAAACTGGGTAAATACCCTACCCAATATTAGATGTAGAGACACTGTACTTCCTCGATAACGTGTTCTGTTGCTACACGTGCACTGCCGGCCCAGTTGATTGCGGTGTTGCTGCAGCTGTTGGCAACGATAGGCAGCACTCCTTGTCGTTAAAGTTCAGTGCCTCGGAGGCACCGGGACACAGCAACTTGTGAGGCCAGGTCGACGCTAGTCTGTAGAATATGATGCGAGCGTCCTAGTGGGGACCCGCGAGTGCTGCGTTCTCGGTTCTTCTCAAGGGAATCCAGCTATACATTCTTGTGGATCGTGCATCTCAAGCGCGCAAGCCACGCGGCAGCAATATCGCGGGAAAAGCAAAATGATGCATCGGCCGGGAATCGAACCCGGGCCGCCCGCGTGGCAGGCGAGCATTCTACCACTGAACCACCGATGCTCGAGCCAACGGTAACTAGACGCTGCTTCCCGAGCAGGTGTCTCAAGGGAAAGTGGGACTGCCGTCAAGCGCCGTAGCATTCTGTGGAAAAGATGCTGCAGACGCTGAATCCTGCACTGAACTGCTTAAAAATGCCGCCAGAACGCGGTCCTCTGCGTACTCTTGCGTCGCCGGCGCCCAACTCTTGCCAAAGGATGCGAAATGTGCGCGGATACGCTGTCCGAATGCGTCTGGATGTGCTCCCCTAGCCCGCCTCGAAATGCGCCTGCCAGGTACGATCACCTTCGGCCGCTGCCGACTGGCGGGAAGCCGACACAGCGCGGACGCGCGGCGCTCGCTTGTGCGGTGGTGGTGTAATGGTCAGCATAGTTGCCTTCCAAGCGGTTGATCCGGGTTCGATTCCCGGCCACCGCAGCAGGCTTTTAATTTCGCGTATGAGTACTTTTGCCACGCGCTCTTAAACTATTGTTTTCTCGCCCTCTTACTCGCTGCATACCAGCCCTTAGTGTGTCTCGACTTGTCTCGACTTTGCTCAGCTGACGCGAGAGCTGACGCTCTCAAATCGGCCTATATCAAAACGACAAGCACGAGAAACGACTGAGAGAGGTAAGGAGAGGCGAGGCGATGGACACACAGCACGCCCCCTTCATTTCACGGTGGCGTCTCCCTGACCGAATCGGGCTGTAGCTCCGAAAACAAAGGAGAAACAAAAATAGGAAGTAAAACTGCCAATAGTGCCCTGTGTTCCCATGCGCTCACCCGCCCAAGTACTGACAAGGGCCAAAGTTGTTACGCATCGGCAATCGGACATTTTCTTTCATTTTCTCTTTATCGGTTGAGAACCAGTGTATTCAAGATATTATGGCCATTGCCGAGTGAATGCTGTAGTGCTTCCCGACGAGTCGGGTTCGGATCGTCTGTCAACTTCCACGCAGGGTGATGATCTTTTGGTCATCACACTCGCCAGCTGAGATGGGCGCTGCCTTTTCGCAGTAGTAAAAGAGTAGTGGCCCGTGGGGGGATCGAACCCACGACCTTCGCGTTATTAGCACGACGCTCTAACCAACTGAGCTAACGGGCCTCGGCAGATGCAGTTGCTCAGCCCTACGCTGGAAACAGGTGGCATGAAGCCATACACCATTTCTATGTGCGTCGTGTGTCTGCTTCCCTAGTCTATATTCTGCTGACGGTCACGAAACAGTAGCTATATTGCGAGCAGGACGGGAAACGGCCGCTCGGACAGCTCAAACTTGTCACGATTCGTGTGGAAAAAATTCCGTTCCGGTACCGGGAATCGAACCCGGGCCTCCTGGGTGAAAGCCAGGTATCCTAGCCACTAGACCACACCGGATGTGGCCGTTTCATTCGACCGTTCGTACGGTCGCTTGTCGCATTTCGTGTCGAGTGCCGCGTCCGCCCCCCTCTCTCTTTGCGAGCATCTTTGCACGTACTGACTGGCAAGGCGCGCACCTCAAACGTCGCAGAGCAATGCTTTTGGCTTCATGCTCTGCTGGGAGAAGAGGAAAAGGGAAGCTGTAAGTAGCAATAACAGGAAGTAAACATTTTCCCGCTGAAGCGTTGTGGATAACAAACAAGAAATACGTTGGCGCCCTAGCAACAGCACCACCATCAGTCACAGAAAATTAAACGCCCCGGGTGAGGATCGAACTGACGACCTTAAGATTATGAGACTTACGCGCTGCCTACTGCGCTACCGAGGCACGGGTGAACCGCTTGTCCTGGAAACTGGGTAAATACCCTACCCAATATTAGATGTAGAGACACTGTACTTCCTCGATAACGTGTTCTGTTGCTACACGTGCACTGCCGGCCCAGTTGATTGCGGTGTTGCTGCAGCTGTTGGCAACGATAGGCAGCACTCCTTGTCGTTAAAGTTCAGTGCCTCGGAGGCACCGGGACACAGCAACTTGTGAGGCCAGGTCGACGCTAGTCTGTAGAATATGATGCGAGCGTCCTAGTGGGGACCCGCGAGTGCTGCGTTCTCGGTTCTTCTCAAGGGAATCCAGCTATACATTCTTGTGGATCGTGCATCTCAAGCGCGCAAGCCACGCGGCAGCAATATCGCGGGAAAAGCAAAATGATGCATCGGCCGGGAATCGAACCCGGGCCGCCCGCGTGGCAGGCGAGCATTCTACCACTGAACCACCGATGCTCGAGCCAACGGTAACTAGACGCTGCTTCCCGAGCAGGTGTCTCAAGGGAAAGTGGGACTGCCGTCAAGCGCCGTAGCATTCTGTGGAAAAGATGCTGCAGACGCTGAATCCTGCACTGAACTGCTTAAAAATGCCGCCAGAACGCGGTCCTCTGCGTACTCTTGCGTCGCCGGCGCCCAACTCTTGCCAAAGGATGCGAAATGTGCGCGGATACGCTGTCCGAATGCGTCTGGATGTGCTCCCCTAGCCCGCCTCGAAATGCGCCTGCCAGGTACGATCACCTTCGGCCGCTGCCGACTGGCGGGAAGCCGACACAGCGCGGACGCGCGGCGCTCGCTTGTGCGGTGGTGGTGTAATGGTCAGCATAGTTGCCTTCCAAGCGGTTGATCCGGGTTCGATTCCCGGCCACCGCAGCAGGCTTTTAATTTCGCGTATGAGTACTTTTGCCACGCGCTCTTAAACTATTGTTTTCTCGCCCTCTTACTCGCTGCATACCAGCCCTTAGTGTGTCTCGACTTGTCTCGACTTTGCTCAGCTGACGCGAGAGCTGACGCTCTCAAATCGGCCTATATCAAAACGACAAGCACGAGAAACGACTGAGAGAGGTAAGGAGAGGCGAGGCGATGGACACACAGCACGCCCCCTTCATTTCACGGTGGCGTCTCCCTGACCGAATCGGGCTGTAGCTCCGAAAACAAAGGAGAAACAAAAATAGGAAGTAAAACTGCCAATAGTGCCCTGTGTTCCCATGCGCTCACCCGCCCAAGTACTGACAAGGGCCAAAGTTGTTACGCATCGGCAATCGGACATTTTCTTTCATTTTCTCTTTATCGGTTGAGAACCAGTGTATTCAAGATATTATGGCCATTGCCGAGTGAATGCTGTAGTGCTTCCCGACGAGTCGGGTTCGGATCGTCTGTCAACTTCCACGCAGGGTGATGATCTTTTGGTCATCACACTCGCCAGCTGAGATGGGCGCTGCCTTTTCGCAGTAGTAAAAGAGTAGTGGCCCGTGGGGGGATCGAACCCACGACCTTCGCGTTATTAGCACGACGCTCTAACCAACTGAGCTAACGGGCCTCGGCAGATGCAGTTGCTCAGCCCTACGCTGGAAACAGGTGGCATGAAGCCATACACCATTTCTATGTGCGTCGTGTGTCTGCTTCCCTAGTCTATATTCTGCTGACGGTCACGAAACAGTAGCTATATTGCGAGCAGGACGGGAAACGGCCGCTCGGACAGCTCAAACTTGTCACGATTCGTGTGGAAAAAATTCCGTTCCGGTACCGGGAATCGAACCCGGGCCTCCTGGGTGAAAGCCAGGTATCCTAGCCACTAGACCACACCGGATGTGGCCGTTTCATTCGACCGTTCGTACGGTCGCTTGTCGCATTTCGTGTCGAGTGCCGCGTCGGCGCCCCTCTCTCTTTGCGAGCATCTTTGCACGTACTGACTGGCAAGGCGCGCACCTCAAACGTCGCAGAGCAATGCTTTTGGCTTCATGCTCTGCTGGGAGAAGAGGAAAAGGGAAGCTGTAAGTAGCAATAACAGGAAGTAAACATTTTCCCGCTGAAGCGTTGTGGATAACAAACAAGAAATACGTTGGCGCCCTAGCAACAGCACCACCATCAGTCACAGAAAATTAAACGCCCCGGGTGAGGATCGAACTGACGACCTTAAGATTATGAGACTTACGCGCTGCCTACTGCGCTACCGAGGCACGGGTGAACCGCTTGTCCTGGAAACTGGGTAAATACCCTACCCAATATTAGATGTAGAGACACTGTACTTCCTC
This sequence comes from Schistocerca americana, assembly GCF_021461395.2. Lineage (NCBI taxonomy): Eukaryota > Metazoa > Arthropoda > Insecta > Orthoptera > Acrididae > Schistocerca > Schistocerca americana. The sequence continues at coordinate 86,004 of NW_025726235.1, read as the reverse complement.
GATAACGTGTTCTGTTGCTACACGTGCACTGCCGGCCCAGTTGATTGCGGTGTTGCTGCAGCTGTTGGCAACGATAGGCAGCACTCCTTGTCGTTAAAGTTCAGTGCCTCGGAGGCACCGGGACACAGCAACTTGTGAGGCCAGGTCGACGCTAGTCTGTAGAATATGATGCGAGCGTCCTAGTGGGGACCCGCGAGTGCTGCGTTCTCGGTTCTTCTCAAGGGAATCCAGCTATACATTCTTGTGGATCGTGCATCTCAAGCGCGCAAGCCACGCGGCAGCAATATCGCGGGAAAAGCAAAATGATGCATCGGCCGGGAATCGAACCCGGGCCGCCCGCGTGGCAGGCGAGCATTCTACCACTGAACCACCGATGCTCGAGCCAACGGTAACTAGACGCTGCTTCCCGAGCAGGTGTCTCAAGGGAAAGTGGGACTGCCGTCAAGCGCCGTAGCATTCTGTGGAAAAGATGCTGCAGACGCTGAATCCTGCACTGAACTGCTTAAAAATGCCGCCAGAACGCGGTCCTCTGCGTACTCTTGCGTCGCCGGCGCCCAACTCTTGCCAAAGGATGCGAAATGTGCGCGGATACGCTGTCCGAATGCGTCTGGATGTGCTCCCCTAGCCCGCCTCGAAATGCGCCTGCCAGGTACGATCACCTTCGGCCGCTGCCGACTGGCGGGAAGCCGACACAGCGCGGACGCGCGGCGCTCGCTTGTGCGGTGGTGGTGTAATGGTCAGCATAGTTGCCTTCCAAGCGGTTGATCCGGGTTCGATTCCCGGCCACCGCAGCAGGCTTTTAATTTCGCGTATGAGTACTTTTGCCACGCGCTCTTAAACTATTGTTTTCTCGCCCTCTTACTCGCTGCATACCAGCCCTTAGTGTGTCTCGACTTGTCTCGACTTTGCTCAGCTGACGCGAGAGCTGACGCTCTCAAATCGGCCTATATCAAAACGACAAGCACGAGAAACGACTGAGAGAGGTAAGGAGAGGCGAGGCGATGGACACACAGCACGCCCCCTTCATTTCACGGTGGCGTCTCCCTGACCGAATCGGGCTGTAGCTCCGAAAACAAAGGAGAAACAAAAATAGGAAGTAAAACTGCCAATAGTGCCCTGTGTTCCCATGCGCTCACCCGCCCAAGTACTGACAAGGGCCAAAGTTGTTACGCATCGGCAATCGGACATTTTCTTTCATTTTCTCTTTATCGGTTGAGAACCAGTGTATTCAAGATATTATGGCCATTGCCGAGTGAATGCTGTAGTGCTTCCCGACGAGTCGGGTTCGGATCGTCTGTCAACTTCCACGCAGGGTGATGATCTTTTGGTCATCACACTCGCCAGCTGAGATGGGCGCTGCCTTTTCGCAGTAGTAAAAGAGTAGTGGCCCGTGGGGGGATCGAACCCACGACCTTCGCGTTATTAGCACGACGCTCTAACCAACTGAGCTAACGGGCCTCGGCAGATGCAGTTGCTCAGCCCTACGCTGGAAACAGGTGGCATGAAGCCATACACCATTTCTATGTGCGTCGTGTGTCTGCTTCCCTAGTCTATATTCTGCTGACGGTCACGAAACAGTAGCTATATTGCGAGCAGGACGGGAAACGGCCGCTCGGACAGCTCAAACTTGTCACGATTCGTGTGGAAAAAATTCCGTTCCGGTACCGGGAATCGAACCCGGGCCTCCTGGGTGAAAGCCAGGTATCCTAGCCACTAGACCACACCGGATGTGGCCGTTTCATTCGACCGTTCGTACGGTCGCTTGTCGCATTTCGTGTCGAGTGCCGCGTCCGCCCCCCTCTCTCTTTGCGAGCATCTTTGCACGTACTGACTGGCAAGGCGCGCACCTCAAACGTCGCAGAGCAATGCTTTTGGCTTCATGCTCTGCTGGGAGAAGAGGAAAAGGGAAGCTGTAAGTAGCAATAACAGGAAGTAAACATTTTCCCGCTGAAGCGTTGTGGATAACAAACAAGAAATACGTTGGCGCCCTAGCAACAGCACCACCATCAGTCACAGAAAATTAAACGCCCCGGGTGAGGATCGAACTGACGACCTTAAGATTATGAGACTTACGCGCTGCCTACTGCGCTACCGAGGCACGGGTGAACCGCTTGTCCTGGAAACTGGGTAAATACCCTACCCAATATTAGATGTAGAGACACTGTACTTCCTCGATAACGTGTTCTGTTGCTACACGTGCACTGCCGGCCCAGTTGATTGCGGTGTTGCTGCAGCTGTTGGCAACGATAGGCAGCACTCCTTGTCGTTAAAGTTCAGTGCCTCGGAGGCACCGGGACACAGCAACTTGTGAGGCCAGGTCGACGCTAGTCTGTAGAATATGATGCGAGCGTCCTAGTGGGGACCCGCGAGTGCTGCGTTCTCGGTTCTTCTCAAGGGAATCCAGCTATACATTCTTGTGGATCGTGCATCTCAAGCGCGCAAGCCACGCGGCAGCAATATCGCGGGAAAAGCAAAATGATGCATCGGCCGGGAATCGAACCCGGGCCGCCCGCGTGGCAGGCGAGCATTCTACCACTGAACCACCGATGCTCGAGCCAACGGTAACTAGACGCTGCTTCCCGAGCAGGTGTCTCAAGGGAAAGTGGGACTGCCGTCAAGCGCCGTAGCATTCTGTGGAAAAGATGCTGCAGACGCTGAATCCTGCACTGAACTGCTTAAAAATGCCGCCAGAACGCGGTCCTCTGCGTACTCTTGCGTCGCCGGCGCCCAACTCTTGCCAAAGGATGCGAAATGTGCGCGGATACGCTGTCCGAATGCGTCTGGATGTGCTCCCCTAGCCCGCCTCGAAATGCGCCTGCCAGGTACGATCACCTTCGGCCGCTGCCGACTGGCGGGAAGCCGACACAGCGCGGACGCGCGGCGCTCGCTTGTGCGGTGGTGGTGTAATGGTCAGCATAGTTGCCTTCCAAGCGGTTGATCCGGGTTCGATTCCCGGCCACCGCAGCAGGCTTTTAATTTCGCGTATGAGTACTTTTGCCACGCGCTCTTAAACTATTGTTTTCTCGCCCTCTTACTCGCTGCATACCAGCCCTTAGTGTGTCTCGACTTGTCTCGACTTTGCTCAGCTGACGCGAGAGCTGACGCTCTCAAATCGGCCTATATCAAAACGACAAGCACGAGAAACGACTGAGAGAGGTAAGGAGAGGCGAGGCGATGGACACACAGCACGCCCCCTTCATTTCACGGTGGCGTCTCCCTGACCGAATCGGGCTGTAGCTCCGAAAACAAAGGAGAAACAAAAATAGGAAGTAAAACTGCCAATAGTGCCCTGTGTTCCCATGCGCTCACCCGCCCAAGTACTGACAAGGGCCAAAGTTGTTACGCATCGGCAATCGGACATTTTCTTTCATTTTCTCTTTATCGGTTGAGAACCAGTGTATTCAAGATATTATGGCCATTGCCGAGTGAATGCTGTAGTGCTTCCCGACGAGTCGGGTTCGGATCGTCTGTCAACTTCCACGCAGGGTGATGATCTTTTGGTCATCACACTCGCCAGCTGAGATGGGCGCTGCCTTTTCGCAGTAGTAAAAGAGTAGTGGCCCGTGGGGGGATCGAACCCACGACCTTCGCGTTATTAGCACGACGCTCTAACCAACTGAGCTAACGGGCCTCGGCAGATGCAGTTGCTCAGCCCTACGCTGGAAACAGGTGGCATGAAGCCATACACCATTTCTATGTGCGTCGTGTGTCTGCTTCCCTAGTCTATATTCTGCTGACGGTCACGAAACAGTAGCTATATTGCGAGCAGGACGGGAAACGGCCGCTCGGACAGCTCAAACTTGTCACGATTCGTGTGGAAAAAATTCCGTTCCGGTACCGGGAATCGAACCCGGGCCTCCTGGGTGAAAGCCAGGTATCCTAGCCACTAGACCACACCGGATGTGGCCGTTTCATTCGACCGTTCGTACGGTCGCTTGTCGCATTTCGTGTCGAGTGCCGCGTCGGCGCCCCTCTCTCTTTGCGAGCATCTTTGCACGTACTGACTGGCAAGGCGCGCACCTCAAACGTCGCAGAGCAATGCTTTTGGCTTCATGCTCTGCTGGGAGAAGAGGAAAAGGGAAGCTGTAAGTAGCAATAACAGGAAGTAAACATTTTCCCGCTGAAGCGTTGTGGATAACAAACAAGAAATACGTTGGCGCCCTAGCAACAGCACCACCATCAGTCACAGAAAATTAAACGCCCCGGGTGAGGATCGAACTGACGACCTTAAGATTATGAGACTTACGCGCTGCCTACTGCGCTACCGAGGCACGGGTGAACCGCTTGTCCTGGAAACTGGGTAAATACCCTACCCAATATTAGATGTAGAGACACTGTACTTCCTCGATAACGTGTTCTGTTGCTACACGTGCACTGCCGGCCCAGTTGATTGCGGTGTTGCTGCAGCTGTTGGCAACGATAGGCAGCACTCCTTGTCGTTAAAGTTCAGTGCCTCGGAGGCACCGGGACACAGCAACTTGTGAGGCCAGGTCGACGCTAGTCTGTAGAATATGATGCGAGCGTCCTAGTGGGGACCCGCGAGTGCTGCGTTCTCGGTTCTTCTCAAGGGAATCCAGCTATACATTCTTGTGGATCGTGCATCTCAAGCGCGCAAGCCACGCGGCAGCAATATCGCGGGAAAAGCAAAATGATGCATCGGCCGGGAATCGAACCCGGGCCGCCCGCGTGGCAGGCGAGCATTCTACCACTGAACCACCGATGCTCGAGCCAACGGTAACTAGACGCTGCTTCCCGAGCAGGTGTCTCAAGGGAAAGTGGGACTGCCGTCAAGCGCCGTAGCATTCTGTGGAAAAGATGCTGCAGACGCTGAATCCTGCACTGAACTGCTTAAAAATGCCGCCAGAACGCGGTCCTCTGCGTACTCTTGCGTCGCCGGCGCCCAACTCTTGCCAAAGGATGCGAAATGTGCGCGGATACGCTGTCCGAATGCGTCTGGATGTGCTCCCCTAGCCCGCCTCGAAATGCGCCTGCCAGGTACGATCACCTTCGGCCGCTGCCGACTGGCGGGAAGCCGACACAGCGCGGACGCGCGGCGCTCGCTTGTGCGGTGGTGGTGTAATGGTCAGCATAGTTGCCTTCCAAGCGGTTGATCCGGGTTCGATTCCCGGCCACCGCAGCAGGCTTTTAATTTCGCGTATGAGTACTTTTGCCACGCGCTCTTAAACTATTGTTTTCTCGCCCTCTTACTCGCTGCATACCAGCCCTTAGTGTGTCTCGACTTGTCTCGACTTTGCTCAGCTGACGCGAGAGCTGACGCTCTCAAATCGGCCTATATCAAAACGACAAGCACGAGAAACGACTGAGAGAGGTAAGGAGAGGCGAGGCGATGGACACACAGCACGCCCCCTTCATTTCACGGTGGCGTCTCCCTGACCGAATCGGGCTGTAGCTCCGAAAACAAAGGAGAAACAAAAATAGGAAGTAAAACTGCCAATAGTGCCCTGTGTTCCCATGCGCTCACCCGCCCAAGTACTGACAAGGGCCAAAGTTGTTACGCATCGGCAATCGGACATTTTCTTTCATTTTCTCTTTATCGGTTGAGAACCAGTGTATTCAAGATATTATGGCCATTGCCGAGTGAATGCTGTAGTGCTTCCCGACGAGTCGGGTTCGGATCGTCTGTCAACTTCCACGCAGGGTGATGATCTTTTGGTCATCACACTCGCCAGCTGAGATGGGCGCTGCCTTTTCGCAGTAGTAAAAGAGTAGTGGCCCGTGGGGGGATCGAACCCACGACCTTCGCGTTATTAGCACGACGCTCTAACCAACTGAGCTAACGGGCCTCGGCAGATGCAGTTGCTCAGCCCTACGCTGGAAACAGGTGGCATGAAGCCATACACCATTTCTATGTGCGTCGTGTGTCTGCTTCCCTAGTCTATATTCTGCTGACGGTCACGAAACAGTAGCTATATTGCGAGCAGGACGGGAAACGGCCGCTCGGACAGCTCAAACTTGTCACGATTCGTGTGGAAAAAATTCCGTTCCGGTACCGGGAATCGAACCCGGGCCTCCTGGGTGAAAGCCAGGTATCCTAGCCACTAGACCACACCGGATGTGGCCGTTTCATTCGACCGTTCGTACGGTCGCTTGTCGCATTTCGTGTCGAGTGCCGCGTCCGCCCCCCTCTCTCTTTGCGAGCATCTTTGCACGTACTGACTGGCAAGGCGCGCACCTCAAACGTCGCAGAGCAATGCTTTTGGCTTCATGCTCTGCTGGGAGAAGAGGAAAAGGGAAGCTGTAAGTAGCAATAACAGGAAGTAAACATTTTCCCGCTGAAGCGTTGTGGATAACAAACAAGAAATACGTTGGCGCCCTAGCAACAGCACCACCATCAGTCACAGAAAATTAAACGCCCCGGGTGAGGATCGAACTGACGACCTTAAGATTATGAGACTTACGCGCTGCCTACTGCGCTACCGAGGCACGGGTGAACCGCTTGTCCTGGAAACTGGGTAAATACCCTACCCAATATTAGATGTAGAGACACTGTACTTCCTCGATAACGTGTTCTGTTGCTACACGTGCACTGCCGGCCCAGTTGATTGCGGTGTTGCTGCAGCTGTTGGCAACGATAGGCAGCACTCCTTGTCGTTAAAGTTCAGTGCCTCGGAGGCACCGGGACACAGCAACTTGTGAGGCCAGGTCGACGCTAGTCTGTAGAATATGATGCGAGCGTCCTAGTGGGGACCCGCGAGTGCTGCGTTCTCGGTTCTTCTCAAGGGAATCCAGCTATACATTCTTGTGGATCGTGCATCTCAAGCGCGCAAGCCACGCGGCAGCAATATCGCGGGAAAAGCAAAATGATGCATCGGCCGGGAATCGAACCCGGGCCGCCCGCGTGGCAGGCGAGCATTCTACCACTGAACCACCGATGCTCGAGCCAACGGTAACTAGACGCTGCTTCCCGAGCAGGTGTCTCAAGGGAAAGTGGGACTGCCGTCAAGCGCCGTAGCATTCTGTGGAAAAGATGCTGCAGACGCTGAATCCTGCACTGAACTGCTTAAAAATGCCGCCAGAACGCGGTCCTCTGCGTACTCTTGCGTCGCCGGCGCCCAACTCTTGCCAAAGGATGCGAAATGTGCGCGGATACGCTGTCCGAATGCGTCTGGATGTGCTCCCCTAGCCCGCCTCGAAATGCGCCTGCCAGGTACGATCACCTTCGGCCGCTGCCGACTGGCGGGAAGCCGACACAGCGCGGACGCGCGGCGCTCGCTTGTGCGGTGGTGGTGTAATGGTCAGCATAGTTGCCTTCCAAGCGGTTGATCCGGGTTCGATTCCCGGCCACCGCAGCAGGCTTTTAATTTCGCGTATGAGTACTTTTGCCACGCGCTCTTAAACTATTGTTTTCTCGCCCTCTTACTCGCTGCATACCAGCCCTTAGTGTGTCTCGACTTGTCTCGACTTTGCTCAGCTGACGCGAGAGCTGACGCTCTCAAATCGGCCTATATCAAAACGACAAGCACGAGAAACGACTGAGAGAGGTAAGGAGAGGCGAGGCGATGGACACACAGCACGCCCCCTTCATTTCACGGTGGCGTCTCCCTGACCGAATCGGGCTGTAGCTCCGAAAACAAAGGAGAAACAAAAATAGGAAGTAAAACTGCCAATAGTGCCCTGTGTTCCCATGCGCTCACCCGCCCAAGTACTGACAAGGGCCAAAGTTGTTACGCATCGGCAATCGGACATTTTCTTTCATTTTCTCTTTATCGGTTGAGAACCAGTGTATTCAAGATATTATGGCCATTGCCGAGTGAATGCTGTAGTGCTTCCCGACGAGTCGGGTTCGGATCGTCTGTCAACTTCCACGCAGGGTGATGATCTTTTGGTCATCACACTCGCCAGCTGAGATGGGCGCTGCCTTTTCGCAGTAGTAAAAGAGTAGTGGCCCGTGGGGGGATCGAACCCACGACCTTCGCGTTATTAGCACGACGCTCTAACCAACTGAGCTAACGGGCCTCGGCAGATGCAGTTGCTCAGCCCTACGCTGGAAACAGGTGGCATGAAGCCATACACCATTTCTATGTGCGTCGTGTGTCTGCTTCCCTAGTCTATATTCTGCTGACGGTCACGAAACAGTAGCTATATTGCGAGCAGGACGGGAAACGGCCGCTCGGACAGCTCAAACTTGTCACGATTCGTGTGGAAAAAATTCCGTTCCGGTACCGGGAATCGAACCCGGGCCTCCTGGGTGAAAGCCAGGTATCCTAGCCACTAGACCACACCGGATGTGGCCGTTTCATTCGACCGTTCGTACGGTCGCTTGTCGCATTTCGTGTCGAGTGCCGCGTCGGCGCCCCTCTCTCTTTGCGAGCATCTTTGCACGTACTGACTGGCAAGGCGCGCACCTCAAACGTCGCAGAGCAATGCTTTTGGCTTCATGCTCTGCTGGGAGAAGAGGAAAAGGGAAGCTGTAAGTAGCAATAACAGGAAGTAAACATTTTCCCGCTGAAGCGTTGTGGATAACAAACAAGAAATACGTTGGCGCCCTAGCAACAGCACCACCATCAGTCACAGAAAATTAAACGCCCCGGGTGAGGATCGAACTGACGACCTTAAGATTATGAGACTTACGCGCTGCCTACTGCGCTACCGAGGCACGGGTGAACCGCTTGTCCTGGAAACTGGGTAAATACCCTACCCAATATTAGATGTAGAGACACTGTACTTCCTCGATAACGTGTTCTGTTGCTACACGTGCACTGCCGGCCCAGTTGATTGCGGTGTTGCTGCAGCTGTTGGCAACGATAGGCAGCACTCCTTGTCGTTAAAGTTCAGTGCCTCGGAGGCACCGGGACACAGCAACTTGTGAGGCCAGGTCGACGCTAGTCTGTAGAATATGATGCGAGCGTCCTAGTGGGGACCCGCGAGTGCTGCGTTCTCGGTTCTTCTCAAGGGAATCCAGCTATACATTCTTGTGGATCGTGCATCTCAAGCGCGCAAGCCACGCGGCAGCAATATCGCGGGAAAAGCAAAATGATGCATCGGCCGGGAATCGAACCCGGGCCGCCCGCGTGGCAGGCGAGCATTCTACCACTGAACCACCGATGCTCGAGCCAACGGTAACTAGACGCTGCTTCCCGAGCAGGTGTCTCAAGGGAAAGTGGGACTGCCGTCAAGCGCCGTAGCATTCTGTGGAAAAGATGCTGCAGACGCTGAATCCTGCACTGAACTGCTTAAAAATGCCGCCAGAACGCGGTCCTCTGCGTACTCTTGCGTCGCCGGCGCCCAACTCTTGCCAAAGGATGCGAAATGTGCGCGGATACGCTGTCCGAATGCGTCTGGATGTGCTCCCCTAGCCCGCCTCGAAATGCGCCTGCCAGGTACGATCACCTTCGGCCGCTGCCGACTGGCGGGAAGCCGACACAGCGCGGACGCGCGGCGCTCGCTTGTGCGGTGGTGGTGTAATGGTCAGCATAGTTGCCTTCCAAGCGGTTGATCCGGGTTCGATTCCCGGCCACCGCAGCAGGCTTTTAATTTCGCGTATGAGTACTCTTGCCACGCGCTCTTAAACTATTGTTTTCTCGCCCTCTTACTCGCTGCATACCAGCCCTTAGTGTGTCTCGACTTGTCTCGACTTTGCTCAGCTGACGCGAGAGCTGACGCTCTCAAATCGGCCTATATCAAAACGACAAGCACGAGAAACGACTGAGAGAGGTAAGGAGAGGCGAGGCGATGGACACACAGCACGCCCCCTTCATTTCACGGTGGCGTCTCCCTGACCGAATCGGGCTGTAGCTCCGAAAACAAAGGAGAAACAAAAATAGGAAGTAAAACTGCCAATAGTGCCCTGTGTTCCCATGCGCTCACCCGCCCAAGTACTGACAAGGGCCAAAGTTGTTACGCATCGGCAATCGGACATTTTCTTTCATTTTCTCTTTATCGGTTGAGAACCAGTGTATTCAAGATATTATGGCCATTGCCGAGTGAATGCTGTAGTGCTTCCCGACGAGTCGGGTTCGAATCGTCTGTCAACTTCCACGCAGGGTGATGATCTTTTGGTCATCACACTCGCCAGCTGAGATGGGCGCTGCCTTTTCGCAGTAGTAAAAGAGTAGTGGCCCGTGGGGGGATCGAACCCACGACCTTCGCGTTATTAGCACGACGCTCTAACCAACTGAGCTAACGGGCCTCGGCAGATGCAGTTGCTCAGCCCTACGCTGGAAACAGGTGGCATGAAGCCATACACCATTTCTATGTGCGTCGTGTGTCTGCTTCCCTAGTCTATATTCTGCTGACGGTCACGAAACAGTAGCTATATTGCGAGCAGGACGGGAAACGGCCGCTCGGACAGCTCAAACTTGTCACGATTCGTGTGGAAAAAATTCCGTTCCGGTACCGGGAATCGAACCCGGGCCTCCTGGGTGAAAGCCAGGTATCCTAGCCACTAGACCACACCGGATGTGGCCGTTTCATTCGACCGTTCGTACGGTCGCTTGTCGCATTTCGTGTCGAGTGCCGCGTCGGCGCCCCTCTCTCTTTGCGAGCATCTTTGCACGTACTGACTGGCAAGGCGCGCACCTCAAACGTCGCAGAGCAATGCTTTTGGCTTCATGCTCTGCTGGGAGAAGAGGAAAAGGGAAGCTGTAAGTAGCAATAACAGGAAGTAAACATTTTCCCGCTGAAGCGTTGTGGATAACAAACAAGAAATACGTTGGCGCCCTAGCAACAGCACCACCATCAGTCACAGAAAATTAAACGCCCCGGGTGAGGATCGAACTGACGACCTTAAGATTATGAGACTTACGCGCTGCCTACTGCGCTACCGAGGCACGGGTGAACCGCTTGTCCTGGAAACTGGGTAAATACCCTACCCAATATTAGATGTAGAGACACTGTACTTCCTCGATAACGTGTTCTGTTGCTACACGTGCACTGCCGGCCCAGTTGATTGCGGTGTTGCTGCAGCTGTTGGCAACGATAGGCAGCACTCCTTGTCGTTAAAGTTCAGTGCCTCGGAGGCACCGGGACACAGCAACTTGTGAGGCCAGGTCGACGCTAGTCTGTAGAATATGATGCGAGCGTCCTAGTGGGGACCCGCGAGTGCTGCGTTCTCGGTTCTTCTCAAGGGAATCCAGCTATACATTCTTGTGGATCGTGCATCTCAAGCGCGCAAGCCACGCGGCAGCAATATCGCGGGAAAAGCAAAATGATGCATCGGCCGGGAATCGAACCCGGGCCGCCCGCGTGGCAGGCGAGCATTCTACCACTGAACCACCGATGCTCGAGCCAACGGTAACTAGACGCTGCTTCCCGAGCAGGTGTCTCAAGGGAAAGTGGGACTGCCGTCAAGCGCCGTAGCATTCTGTGGAAAAGATGCTGCAGACGCTGAATCCTGCACTGAACTGCTTAAAAATGCCGCCAGAACGCGGTCCTCTGCGTACTCTTGCGTCGCCGGCGCCCAACTCTTGCCAAAGGATGCGAAATGTGCGCGGATACGCTGTCCGAATGCGTCTGGATGTGCTCCCCTAGCCCGCCTCGAAATGCGCCTGCCAGGTACGATCACCTTCGGCCGCTGCCGACTGGCGGGAAGCCGACACAGCGCGGACGCGCGGCGCTCGCTTGTGCGGTGGTGGTGTAATGGTCAGCATAGTTGCCTTCCAAGCGGTTGATCCGGGTTCGATTCCCGGCCACCGCAGCAGGCTTTTAATTTCGCGTATGAGTACTTTTGCCACGCGCTCTTAAACTATTGTTTTCTCGCCCTCTTACTCGCTGCATACCAGCCCTTAGTGTGTCTCGACTTGTCTCGACTTTGCTCAGCTGACGCGAGAGCTGACGCTCTCAAATCGGCCTATATCAAAACGACAAGCACGAGAAACGACTGAGAGAGGTAAGGAGAGGCGAGGCGATGGACACACAGCACGCCCCCTTCATTTCACGGTGGCGTCTCCCTGACCGAATCGGGCTGTAGCTCCGAAAACAAAGGAGAAACAAAAATAGGAAGTAAAACTGCCAATAGTGCCCTGTGTTCCCATGCGCTCACCCGCCCAAGTACTGACAAGGGCCAAAGTTGTTACGCATCGGCAATCGGACATTTTCTTTCATTTTCTCTTTATCGGTTGAGAACCAGTGTATTCAAGATATTATGGCCATTGCCGAGTGAATGCTGTAGTGCTTCCCGACGAGTCGGGTTCGGATCGTCTGTCAACTTCCACGCAGGGTGATGATCTTTTGGTCATCACACTCGCCAGCTGAGATGGGCGCTGCCTTTTCGCAGTAGTAAAAGAGTAGTGGCCCGTGGGGGGATCGAACCCACGACCTTCGCGTTATTAGCACGACGCTCTAACCAACTGAGCTAACGGGCCTCGGCAGATGCAGTTGCTCAGCCCTACGCTGGAAACAGGTGGCATGAAGCCATACACCATTTCTATGTGCGTCGTGTGTCTGCTTCCCTAGTCTATATTCTGCTGACGGTCACGAAACAGTAGCTATATTGCGAGCAGGACGGGAAACGGCCGCTCGGACAGCTCAAACTTGTCACGATTCGTGTGGAAAAAATTCCGTTCCGGTACCGGGAATCGAACCCGGGCCTCCTGGGTGAAAGCCAGGTATCCTAGCCACTAGACCACACCGGATGTGGCCGTTTCATTCGACCGTTCGTACGGTCGCTTGTCGCATTTCGTGTCGAGTGCCGCGTCGGCGCCCCTCTCTCTTTGCGAGCATCTTTGCACGTACTGACTGGCAAGGCGCGCACCTCAAACGTCGCAGAGCAATGCTTTTGGCTTCATGCTCTGCTGGGAGAAGAGGAAAAGGGAAGCTGTAAGTAGCAATAACAGGAAGTAAACATTTTCCCGCTGAAGCGTTGTGGATAACAAACAAGAAATACGTTGGCGCCCTAGCAACAGCACCACCATCAGTCACAGAAAATTAAACGCCCCGGGTGAGGATCGAACTGACGACCTTAAGATTATGAGACTTACGCGCTGCCTACTGCGCTACCGAGGCACGGGTGAACCGCTTGTCCTGGAAACTGGGTAAATACCCTACCCAATATTAGATGTAGAGACACTGTACTTCCTCGATAACGTGTTCTGTTGCTACACGTGCACTGCCGGCCCAGTTGATTGCGGTGTTGCTGCAGCTGTTGGCAACGATAGGCAGCACTCCTTGTCGTTAAAGTTCAGTGCCTCGGAGGCACCGGGACACAGCAACTTGTGAGGCCAGGTCGACGCTAGTCTGTAGAATATGATGCGAGCGTCCTAGTGGGGACCCGCGAGTGCTGCGTTCTCGGTTCTTCTCAAGGGAATCCAGCTATACATTCTTGTGGATCGTGCATCTCAAGCGCGCAAGCCACGCGGCAGCAATATCGCGGGAAAAGCAAAATGATGCATCGGCCGGGAATCGAACCCGGGCCGCCCGCGTGGCAGGCGAGCATTCTACCACTGAACCACCGATGCTCGAGCCAACGGTAACTAGACGCTGCTTCCCGAGCAGGTGTCTCAAGGGAAAGTGGGACTGCCGTCAAGCGCCGTAGCATTCTGTGGAAAAGATGCTGCAGACGCTGAATCCTGCACTGAACTGCTTAAAAATGCCGCCAGAACGCGGTCCTCTGCGTACTCTTGCGTCGCCGGCGCCCAACTCTTGCCAAAGGATGCGAAATGTGCGCGGATACGCTGTCCGAATGCGTCTGGATGTGCTCCCCTAGCCCGCCTCGAAATGCGCCTGCCAGGTACGATCACCTTCGGCCGCTGCCGACTGGCGGGAAGCCGACACAGCGCGGACGCGCGGCGCTCGCTTGTGCGGTGGTGGTGTAATGGTCAGCATAGTTGCCTTCCAAGCGGTTGATCCGGGTTCGATTCCCGGCCACCGCAGCAGGCTTTTAATTTCGCGTATGAGTACTTTTGCCACGCGCTCTTAAACTATTGTTTTCTCGCCCTCTTACTCGCTGCATACCAGCCCTTAGTGTGTCTCGACTTGTCTCGACTTTGCTCAGCTGACGCGAGAGCTGACGCTCTCAAATCGGCCTATATCAAAACGACAAGCACGAGAAACGACTGAGAGAGGTAAGGAGAGGCGAGGCGATGGACACACAGCACGCCCCCTTCATTTCACGGTGGCGTCTCCCTGACCGAATCGGGCTGTAGCTCCGAAAACAAAGGAGAAACAAAAATAGGAAGTAAAACTGCCAATAGTGCCCTGTGTTCCCATGCGCTCACCCGCCCAAGTACTGACAAGGGCCAAAGTTGTTACGCATCGGCAATCGGACATTTTCTTTCATTTTCTCTTTATCGGTTGAGAACCAGTGTATTCAAGATATTATGGCCATTGCCGAGTGAATGCTGTAGTGCTTCCCGACGAGTCGGGTTCGGATCGTCTGTCAACTTCCACGCAGGGTGATGATCTTTTGGTCATCACACTCGCCAGCTGAGATGGGCGCTGCCTTTTCGCAGTAGTAAAAGAGTAGTGGCCCGTGGGGGGATCGAACCCACGACCTTCGCGTTATTAGCACGACGCTCTAACCAACTGAGCTAACGGGCCTCGGCAGATGCAGTTGCTCAGCCCTACGCTGGAAACAGGTGGCATGAAGCCATACACCATTTCTATGTGCGTCGTGTGTCTGCTTCCCTAGTCTATATTCTGCTGACGGTCACGAAACAGTAGCTATATTGCGAGCAGGACGGGAAACGGCCGCTCGGACAGCTCAAACTTGTCACGATTCGTGTGGAAAAAATTCCGTTCCGGTACCGGGAATCGAACCCGGGCCTCCTGGGTGAAAGCCAGGTATCCTAGCCACTAGACCACACCGGATGTGGCCGTTTCATTCGACCGTTCGTACGGTCGCTTGTCGCATTTCGTGTCGAGTGCCGCGTCGGCGCCCCTCTCTCTTTGCGAGCATCTTTGCACGTACTGACTGGCAAGGCGCGCACCTCAAACGTCGCAGAGCAATGCTTTTGGCTTCATGCTCTGCTGGGAGAAGAGGAAAAGGGAAGCTGTAAGTAGCAATAACAGGAAGTAAACATTTTCCCGCTGAAGCGTTGTGGATAACAAACAAGAAATACGTTGGCGCCCTAGCAACAGCACCACCATCAGTCACAGAAAATTAAACGCCCCGGGTGAGGATCGAACTGACGACCTTAAGATTATGAGACTTACGCGCTGCCTACTGCGCTACCGAGGCACGGGTGAACCGCTTGTCCTGGAAACTGGGTAAATACCCTACCCAATATTAGATGTAGAGACACTGTACTTCCTCGATAACGTGTTCTGTTGCTACACGTGCACTGCCGGCCCAGTTGATTGCGGTGTTGCTGCAGCTGTTGGCAACGATAGGCAGCACTCCTTGTCGTTAAAGTTCAGTGCCTCGGAGGCACCGGGACACAGCAACTTGTGAGGCCAGGTCGACGCTAGTCTGTAGAATATGATGCGAGCGTCCTAGTGGGGACCCGCGAGTGCTGCGTTCTCGGTTCTTCTCAAGGGAATCCAGCTATACATTCTTGTGGATCGTGCATCTCAAGCGCGCAAGCCACGCGGCAGCAATATCGCGGGAAAAGCAAAATGATGCATCGGCCGGGAATCGAACCCGGGCCGCCCGCGTGGCAGGCGAGCATTCTACCACTGAACCACCGATGCTCGAGCCAACGGTAACTAGACGCTGCTTCCCGAGCAGGTGTCTCAAGGGAAAGTGGGACTGCCGTCAAGCGCCGTAGCATTCTGTGGAAAAGATGCTGCAGACGCTGAATCCTGCACTGAACTGCTTAAAAATGCCGCCAGAACGCGGTCCTCTGCGTACTCTTGCGTCGCCGGCGCCCAACTCTTGCCAAAGGATGCGAAATGTGCGCGGATACGCTGTCCGAATGCGTCTGGATGTGCTCCCCTAGCCCGCCTCGAAATGCGCCTGCCAGGTACGATCACCTTCGGCCGCTGCCGACTGGCGGGAAGCCGACACAGCGCGGACGCGCGGCGCTCGCTTGTGCGGTGGTGGTGTAATGGTCAGCATAGTTGCCTTCCAAGCGGTTGATCCGGGTTCGATTCCCGGCCACCGCAGCAGGCTTTTAATTTCGCGTATGAGTACTTTTGCCACGCGCTCTTAAACTATTGTTTTCTCGCCCTCTTACTCGCTGCATACCAGCCCTTAGTGTGTCTCGACTTGTCTCGACTTTGCTCAGCTGACGCGAGAGCTGACGCTCTCAAATCGGCCTATATCAAAACGACAAGCACGAGAAACGACTGAGAGAGGTAAGGAGAGGCGAGGCGATGGACACACAGCACGCCCCCTTCATTTCACGGTGGCGTCTCCCTGACCGAATCGGGCTGTAGCTCCGAAAACAAAGGAGAAACAAAAATAGGAAGTAAAACTGCCAATAGTGCCCTGTGTTCCCATGCGCTCACCCGCCCAAGTACTGACAAGGGCCAAAGTTGTTACGCATCGGCAATCGGACATTTTCTTTCATTTTCTCTTTATCGGTTGAGAACCAGTGTATTCAAGATATTATGGCCATTGCCGAGTGAATGCTGTAGTGCTTCCCGACGAGTCGGGTTCGGATCGTCTGTCAACTTCCACGCAGGGTGATGATCTTTTGGTCATCACACTCGCCAGCTGAGATGGGCGCTGCCTTTTCGCAGTAGTAAAAGAGTAGTGGCCCGTGGGGGGATCGAACCCACGACCTTCGCGTTATTAGCACGACGCTCTAACCAACTGAGCTAACGGGCCTCGGCAGATGCAGTTGCTCAGCCCTACGCTGGAAACAGGTGGCATGAAGCCATACACCATTTCTATGTGCGTCGTGTGTCTGCTTCCCTAGTCTATATTCTGCTGACGGTCACGAAACAGTAGCTATATTGCGAGCAGGACGGGAAACGGCCGCTCGGACAGCTCAAACTTGTCACGATTCGTGTGGAAAAAATTCCGTTCCGGTACCGGGAATCGAACCCGGGCCTCCTGGGTGAAAGCCAGGTATCCTAGCCACTAGACCACACCGGATGTGGCCGTTTCATTCGACCGTTCGTACGGTCGCTTGTCGCATTTCGTGTCGAGTGCCGCGTCGGCGCCCCTCTCTCTTTGCGAGCATCTTTGCACGTACTGACTGGCAAGGCGCGCACCTCAAACGTCGCAGAGCAATGCTTTTGGCTTCATGCTCTGCTGGGAGAAGAGGAAAAGGGAAGCTGTAAGTAGCAATAACAGGAAGTAAACATTTTCCCGCTGAAGCGTTGTGGATAACAAACAAGAAATACGTTGGCGCCCTAGCAACAGCACCACCATCAGTCACAGAAAATTAAACGACCCGGGTGAGGATCGAACTGACGACCTTAAGATTATGAGACTTACGCGCTGCCTACTGCGCTACCGAGGCACGGGTGAACCGCTTGTCCTGGAAACTGGGTAAATACCCTACCCAATATTAGATGTAGAGACACTGTACTTCCTCGATAACGTGTTCTGTTGCTACACGTGCACTGCCGGCCCAGTTGATTGCGGTGTTGCTGCAGCTGTTGGCAACGATAGGCAGCACTCCTTGTCGTTAAAGTTCAGTGCCTCGGAGGCACCGGGACACAGCAACTTGTGAGGCCAGGTCGACGCTAGTCTGTAGAATATGATGCGAGCGTCCTAGTGGGGACCCGCGAGTGCTGCGTTCTCGGTTCTTCTCAAGGGAATCCAGCTATACATTCTTGTGGATCGTGCATCTCAAGCGCGCAAGCCACGCGGCAGCAATATCGCGGGAAAAGCAAAATGATGCATCGGCCGGGAATCGAACCCGGGCCGCCCGCGTGGCAGGCGAGCATTCTACCACTGAACCACCGATGCTCGAGCCAACGGTAACTAGACGCTGCTTCCCGAGCAGGTGTCTCAAGGGAAAGTGGGACTGCCGTCAAGCGCCGTAGCATTCTGTGGAAAAGATGCTGCAGACGCTGAATCCTGCACTGAACTGCTTAAAAATGCCGCCAGAACGCGGTCCTCTGCGTACTCTTGCGTCGCCGGCGCCCAACTCTTGCCAAAGGATGCGAAATGTGCGCGGATACGCTGTCCGAATGCGTCTGGATGTGCTCCCCTAGCCCGCCTCGAAATGCGCCTGCCAGGTACGATCACCTTCGGCCGCTGCCGACTGGCGGGAAGCCGACACAGCGCGGACGCGCGGCGCTCGCTTGTGCGGTGGTGGTGTAATGGTCAGCATAGTTGCCTTCCAAGCGGTTGATCCGGGTTCGATTCCCGGCCACCGCAGCAGGCTTTTAATTTCGCGTATGAGTACTTTTGCCACGCGCTCTTAAACTATTGTTTTCTCGCCCTCTTACTCGCTGCATACCAGCCCTTAGTGTGTCTCGACTTGTCTCGACTTTGCTCAGCTGACGCGAGAGCTGACGCTCTCAAATCGGCCTATATCAAAACGACAAGCACGAGAAACGACTGAGAGAGGTAAGGAGAGGCGAGGCGATGGACACACAGCACGCCCCCTTCATTTCACGGTGGCGTCTCCCTGACCGAATCGGGCTGTAGCTCCGAAAACAAAGGAGAAACAAAAATAGGAAGTAAAACTGCCAATAGTGCCCTGTGTTCCCATGCGCTCACCCGCCCAAGTACTGACAAGGGCCAAAGTTGTTACGCATCGGCAATCGGACATTTTCTTTCATTTTCTCTTTATCGGTTGAGAACCAGTGTATTCAAGATATTATGGCCATTGCCGAGTGAATGCTGTAGTGCTTCCCGACGAGTCGGGTTCGGATCGTCTGTCAACTTCCACGCAGGGTGATGATCTTTTGGTCATCACACTCGCCAGCTGAGATGGGCGCTGCCTTTTCGCAGTAGTAAAAGAGTAGTGGCCCGTGGGGGGATCGAACCCACGACCTTCGCGTTATTAGCACGACGCTCTAACCAACTGAGCTAACGGGCCTCGGCAGATGCAGTTGCTCAGCCCTACGCTGGAAACAGGTGGCATGAAGCCATACACCATTTCTATGTGCGTCGTGTGTCTGCTTCCCTAGTCTATATTCTGCTGACGGTCACGAAACAGTAGCTATATTGCGAGCAGGACGGGAAACGGCCGCTCGGACAGCTCAAACTTGTCACGATTCGTGTGGAAAAAATTCCGTTCCGGTACCGGGAATCGAACCCGGGCCTCCTGGGTGAAAGCCAGGTATCCTAGCCACTAGACCACACCGGATGTGGCCGTTTCATTCGACCGTTCGTACGGTCGCTTGTCGCATTTCGTGTCGAGTGCCGCGTCGGCGCCCCTCTCTCTTTGCGAGCATCTTTGCACGTACTGACTGGCAAGGCGCGCACCTCAAACGTCGCAGAGCAATGCTTTTGGCTTCATGCTCTGCTGGGAGAAGAGGAAAAGGGAAGCTGTAAGTAGCAATAACAGGAAGTAAACATTTTCCCGCTGAAGCGTTGTGGATAACAAACAAGAAATACGTTGGCGCCCTAGCAACAGCACCACCATCAGTCACAGAAAATTAAACGACCCGGGTGAGGATCGAACTGACGACCTTAAGATTATGAGACTTACGCGCTGCCTACTGCGCTACCGAGGCACGGGTGAACCGCTTGTCCTGGAAACTGGGTAAATACCCTACCCAATATTAGATGTAGAGACACTGTACTTCCTCGATAACGTGTTCTGTTGCTACACGTGCACTGCCGGCCCAGTTGATTGCGGTGTTGCTGCAGCTGTTGGCAACGATAGGCAGCACTCCTTGTCGTTAAAGTTCAGTGCCTCGGAGGCACCGGGACACAGCAACTTGTGAGGCCAGGTCGACGCTAGTCTGTAGAATATGATGCGAGCGTCCTAGTGGGGACCCGCGAGTGCTGCGTTCTCGGTTCTTCTCAAGGGAATCCAGCTATACATTCTTGTGGATCGTGCATCTCAAGCGCGCAAGCCACGCGGCAGCAATATCGCGGGAAAAGCAAAATGATGCATCGGCCGGGAATCGAACCCGGGCCGCCCGCGTGGCAGGCGAGCATTCTACCACTGAACCACCGATGCTCGAGCCAACGGTAACTAGACGCTGCTTCCCGAGCAGGTGTCTCAAGGGAAAGTGGGACTGCCGTCAAGCGCCGTAGCATTCTGTGGAAAAGATGCTGCAGACGCTGAATCCTGCACTGAACTGCTTAAAAATGCCGCCAGAACGCGGTCCTCTGCGTACTCTTGCGTCGCCGGCGCCCAACTCTTGCCAAAGGATGCGAAATGTGCGCGGATACGCTGTCCGAATGCGTCTGGATGTGCTCCCCTAGCCCGCCTCGAAATGCGCCTGCCAGGTACGATCACCTTCGGCCGCTGCCGACTGGCGGGAAGCCGACACAGCGCGGACGCGCGGCGCTCGCTTGTGCGGTGGTGGTGTAATGGTCAGCATAGTTGCCTTCCAAGCGGTTGATCCGGGTTCGATTCCCGGCCACCGCAGCAGGCTTTTAATTTCGCGTATGAGTACTTTTGCCACGCGCTCTTAAACTATTGTTTTCTCGCCCTCTTACTCGCTGCATACCAGCCCTTAGTGTGTCTCGACTTGTCTCGACTTTGCTCAGCTGACGCGAGAGCTGACGCTCTCAAATCGGCCTATATCAAAACGACAAGCACGAGAAACGACTGAGAGAGGTAAGGAGAGGCGAGGCGATGGACACACAGCACGCCCCCTTCATTTCACGGTGGCGTCTCCCTGACCGAATCGGGCTGTAGCTCCGAAAACAAAGGAGAAACAAAAATAGGAAGTAAAACTGCCAATAGTGCCCTGTGTTCCCATGCGCTCACCCGCCCAAGTACTGACAAGGGCCAAAGTTGTTACGCATCGGCAATCGGACATTTTCTTTCATTTTCTCTTTATCGGTTGAGAACCAGTGTATTCAAGATATTATGGCCATTGCCGAGTGAATGCTGTAGTGCTTCCCGACGAGTCGGGTTCGGATCGTCTGTCAACTTCCACGCAGGGTGATGATCTTTTGGTCATCACACTCGCCAGCTGAGATGGGCGCTGCCTTTTCGCAGTAGTAAAAGAGTAGTGGCCCGTGGGGGGATCGAACCCACGACCTTCGCGTTATTAGCACGACGCTCTAACCAACTGAGCTAACGGGCCTCGGCAGATGCAGTTGCTCAGCCCTACGCTGGAAACAGGTGGCATGAAGCCATACACCATTTCTATGTGCGTCGTGTGTCTGCTTCCCTAGTCTATATTCTGCTGACGGTCACGAAACAGTAGCTATATTGCGAGCAGGACGGGAAACGGCCGCTCGGACAGCTCAAACTTGTCACGATTCGTGTGGAAAAAATTCCGTTCCGGTACCGGGAATCGAACCCGGGCCTCCTGGGTGAAAGCCAGGTATCCTAGCCACTAGACCACACCGGATGTGGCCGTTTCATTCGACCGTTCGTACGGTCGCTTGTCGCATTTCGTGTCGAGTGCCGCGTCGGCGCCCCTCTCTCTTTGCGAGCATCTTTGCACGTACTGACTGGCAAGGCGCGCACCTCAAACGTCGCAGAGCAATGCTTTTGGCTTCATGCTCTGCTGGGAGAAGAGGAAAAGGGAAGCTGTAAGTAGCAATAACAGGAAGTAAACATTTTCCCGCTGAAGCGTTGTGGATAACAAACAAGAAATACGTTGGCGCCCTAGCAACAGCACCACCATCAGTCACAGAAAATTAAACGCCCCGGGTGAGGATCGAACTGACGACCTTAAGATTATGAGACTTACGCGCTGCCTACTGCGCTACCGAGGCACGGGTGAACCGCTTGTCCTGGAAACTGGGTAAATACCCTACCCAATATTAGATGTAGAGACACTGTACTTCCTCGATAACGTGTTCTGTTGCTACACGTGCACTGCCGGCCCAGTTGATTGCGGTGTTGCTGCAGCTGTTGGCAACGATAGGCAGCACTCCTTGTCGTTAAAGTTCAGTGCCTCGGAGGCACCGGGACACAGCAACTTGTGAGGCCAGGTCGACGCTAGTCTGTAGAATATGATGCGAGCGTCCTAGTGGGGACCCGCGAGTGCTGCGTTCTCGGTTCTTCTCAAGGGAATCCAGCTATACATTCTTGTGGATCGTGCATCTCAAGCGCGCAAGCCACGCGGCAGCAATATCGCGGGAAAAGCAAAATGATGCATCGGCCGGGAATCGAACCCGGGCCGCCCGCGTGGCAGGCGAGCATTCTACCACTGAACCACCGATGCTCGAGCCAACGGTAACTAGACGCTGCTTCCCGAGCAGGTGTCTCAAGGGAAAGTGGGACTGCCGTCAAGCGCCGTAGCATTCTGTGGAAAAGATGCTGCAGACGCTGAATCCTGCACTGAACTGCTTAAAAATGCCGCCAGAACGCGGTCCTCTGCGTACTCTTGCGTCGCCGGCGCCCAACTCTTGCCAAAGGATGCGAAATGTGCGCGGATACGCTGTCCGAATGCGTCTGGATGTGCTCCCCTAGCCCGCCTCGAAATGCGCCTGCCAGGTACGATCACCTTCGGCCGCTGCCGACTGGCGGGAAGCCGACACAGCGCGGACGCGCGGCGCTCGCTTGTGCGGTGGTGGTGTAATGGTCAGCATAGTTGCCTTCCAAGCGGTTGATCCGGGTTCGATTCCCGGCCACCGCAGCAGGCTTTTAATTTCGCGTATGAGTAATTTGCCACGCGCTCTTAAACTATTGTTTTCTCGCCCTCTTACTCGCTGCATACCAGCCCTTAGTGTGTCTCGACTTGTCTCGACTTTGCTCAGCTGACGCGAGAGCTGACGCTCTCAAATCGGCCTATATCAAAACGACAAGCACGAGAAACGACTGAGAGAGGTAAGGAGAGGCGAGGCGATGGACACACAGCACGCCCCCTTCATTTCACGGTGGCGTCTCCCTGACCGAATCGGGCTGTAGCTCCGAAAACAAAGGAGAAACAAAAATAGGAAGTAAAACTGCCAATAGTGCCCTGTGTTCCCATGCGCTCACCCGCCCAAGTACTGACAAGGGCCAAAGTTGTTACGCATCGGCAATCGGACATTTTCTTTCATTTTCTCTTTATCGGTTGAGAACCAGTGTATTCAAGATATTATGGCCATTGCCGAGTGAATGCTGTAGTGCTTCCCGACGAGTCGGGTTCGGATCGTCTGTCAACTTCCACGCAGGGTGATGATCTTTTGGTCATCACACTCGCCAGCTGAGATGGGCGCTGCCTTTTCGCAGTAGTAAAAGAGTAGTGGCCCGTGGGGGGATCGAACCCACGACCTTCGCGTTATTAGCACGACGCTCTAACCAACTGAGCTAACGGGCCTCGGCAGATGCAGTTGCTCAGCCCTACGCTGGAAACAGGTGGCATGAAGCCATACACCATTTCTATGTGCGTCGTGTGTCTGCTTCCCTAGTCTATATTCTGCTGACGGTCACGAAACAGTAGCTATATTGCGAGCAGGACGGGAAACGGCCGCTCGGACAGCTCAAACTTGTCACGATTCGTGTGGAAAAAATTCCGTTCCGGTACCGGGAATCGAACCCGGGCCTCCTGGGTGAAAGCCAGGTATCCTAGCCACTAGACCACGCCGGATGTGGCCGTTTCATTCGACCGTTCGTACGGTCGCTTGTCGCATTTCGTGTCGAGTGCCGCGTCGGCGCCCCTCTCTCTTTGCGAGCATCTTTGCACGTACTGACTGGCAAGGCGCGCACCTCAAACGTCGCAGAGCAATGCTTTTGGCTTCATGCTCTGCTGGGAGAAGAGGAAAAGGGAAGCTGTAAGTAGCAATAACAGGAAGTAAACATTTTCCCGCTGAAGCGTTGTGGATAACAAACAAGAAATACGTTGGCGCCCTAGCAACAGCACCACCATCAGTCACAGAAAATTAAACGCCCCGGGTGAGGATCGAACTGACGACCTTAAGATTATGAGACTTACGCGCTGCCTACTGCGCTACCGAGGCACGGGTGAACCGCTTGTCCTGGAAACTGGGTAAATACCCTACCCAATATTAGATGTAGAGACACTGTACTTCCTCGATAACGTGTTCTGTTGCTACACGTGCACTGCCGGCCCAGTTGATTGCGGTGTTGCTGCAGCTGTTGGCAACGATAGGCAGCACTCCTTGTCGTTAAAGTTCAGTGCCTCGGAGGCACCGGGACACAGCAACTTGTGAGGCCAGGTCGACGCTAGTCTGTAGAATATGATGCGAGCGTCCTAGTGGGGACCCGCGAGTGCTGCGTTCTCGGTTCTTCTCAAGGGAATCCAGCTATACATTCTTGTGGATCGTGCATCTCAAGCGCGCAAGCCACGCGGCAGCAATATCGCGGGAAAAGCAAAATGATGCATCGGCCGGGAATCTAACCCGGGCCGCCCGCGTGGCAGGCGAGCATTCTACCACTGAACCACCGATGCTCGAGCCAACGGTAACTAGACGCTGCTTCCCGAGCAGGTGTCTCAAGGGAAAGTGGGACTGCCGTCAAGCGCCGTAGCATTCTGTGGAAAAGATGCTGCAGACGCTGAATCCTGCACTGAACTGCTTAAAAATGCCGCCAGAACGCGGTCCTCTGCGTACTCTTGCGTCGCCGGCGCCCAACTCTTGCCAAAGGATGCGAAATGTGCGCGGATACGCTGTCCGAATGCGTCTGGATGTGCTCCCCTAGCCCGCCTCGAAATGCGCCTGCCAGGTACGATCACCTTCGGCCGCTGCCGACTGGCGGGAAGCCGACACAGCGCGGACGCGCGGCGCTCGCTTGTGCGGTGGTGGTGTAATGGTCAGCATAGTTGCCTTCCAAGCGGTTGATCCGGGTTCGATTCCCGGCCACCGCAGCAGGCTTTTAATTTCGCGTATGAGTACTTTTGCCACGCGCTCTTAAACTATTGTTTTCTCGCCCTCTTACTCGCTGCATACCAGCCCTTAGTGTGTCTCGACTTGTCTCGACTTTGCTCAGCTGACGCGAGAGCTGACGCTCTCAAATCGGCCTATATCAAAACGACAAGCACGAGAAACGACTGAGAGAGGTAAGGAGAGGCGAGGCGATGGACACACAGCACGCCCCCTTCATTTCACGGTGGCGTCTCCCTGACCGAATCGGGCTGTAGCTCCGAAAACAAAGGAGAAACAAAAATAGGAAGTAAAACTGCCAATAGTGCCCTGTGTTCCCATGCGCTCACCCGCCCAAGTACTGACAAGGGCCAAAGTTGTTACGCATCGGCAATCGGACATTTTCTTTCATTTTCTCTTTATCGGTTGAGAACCAGTGTATCCAAGATATTATGGCCATTGCCGAGTGAATGCTGTAGTGCTTCCCGACGAGTCGGGTTCGGATCGTCTGTCAACTTCCACGCAGGGTGATGATCTTTTGGTCATCACACTCGCCAGCTGAGATGGGCGCTGCCTTTTCGCAGTAGTAAAAGAGTAGTGGCCCGTGGGGGGATCGAACCCACGACCTTCGCGTTATTAGCACGACGCTCTAACCAACTGAGCTAACGGGCCTCGGCAGATGCAGTTGCTCAGCCCTACGCTGGAAACAGGTGGCATGAAGCCATACACCATTTCTATGTGCGTCGTGTGTCTGCTTCCCTAGTCTATATTCTGCTGACGGTCACGAAACAGTAGCTATATTGCGAGCAGGACGGGAAACGGCCGCTCGGACAGCTCAAACTTGTCACGATTCGTGTGGAAAAAATTCCGTTCCGGTACCGGGAATCGAACCCGGGCCTCCTGGATGAAAGCCAGGTATCCTAGCCACTAGACCACACCGGATGTGGCCGTTTCATTCGACCGTTCGTACGGTCGCTTGTCGCATTTCGTGTCGAGTGCCGCGTCGGCGCCCCTCTCTCTTTGCGAGCATCTTTGCACGTACTGACTGGCAAGGCGCGCACCTCAAACGTCGCAGAGCAATGCTTTTGGCTTCATGCTCTGCTGGGAGAAGAGGAAAAGGGAAGCTGTAAGTAGCAATAACAGGAAGTAAACATTTTCCCGCTGAAGCGTTGTGGATAACAAACAAGAAATACGTTGGCGCCCTAGCAACAGCACCACCATCAGTCACAGAAAATTAAACGCCCCGGGTGAGGATCGAACTGACGACCTTAAGATTATGAGACTTACGCGCTGCCTACTGCGCTACCGAGGCACGGGTGAACCGCTTGTCCTGGAAACTGGGTAAATACCCTACCCAATATTAGATGTAGAGACACTGTACTTCCTCGATAACGTGTTCTGTTGCTACACGTGCACTGCCGGCCCAGTTGATTGCGGTGTTGCTGCAGCTGTTGGCAACGATAGGCAGCACTCCTTGTCGTTAAAGTTCAGTGCCTCGGAGGCACCGGGACACAGCAACTTGTGAGGCCAGGTCGACGCTAGTCTGTAGAATATGATGCGAGCGTCCTAGTGGGGACCCGCGAGTGCTGCGTTCTCGGTTCTTCTCAAGGGAATCCAGCTATACATTCTTGTGGATCGTGCATCTCAAGCGCGCAAGCCACGCGGCAGCAATATCGCGGGAAAAGCAAAATGATGCATCGGCCGGGAATCGAACCCGGGCCGCCCGCGTGGCAGGCGAGCATTCTACCACTGAACCACCGATGCTCGAGCCAACGGTAACTAGACGCTGCTTCCCGAGCAGGTGTCTCAAGGGAAAGTGGGACTGCCGTCAAGCGCCGTAGCATTCTGTGGAAAAGATGCTGCAGACGCTGAATCCTGCACTGAACTGCTTAAAAATGCCGCCAGAACGCGGTCCTCTGCGTACTCTTGCGTCGCCGGCGCCCAACTCTTGCCAAAGGATGCGAAATGTGCGCGGATACGCTGTCCGAATGCGTCTGGATGTGCTCCCCTAGCCCGCCTCGAAATGCGCCTGCCAGGTACGATCACCTTCGGCCGCTGCCGACTGGCGGGAAGCCGACACAGCGCGGACGCGCGGCGCTCGCTTGTGCGGTGGTGGTGTAATGGTCAGCATAGTTGCCTTCCAAGCGGTTGATCCGGGTTCGATTCCCGGCCACCGCAGCAGGCTTTTAATTTCGCGTATGAGTACTTTTGCCACGCGCTCTTAAACTATTGTTTTCTCGCCCTCTTACTCGCTGCATACCAGCCCTTAGTGTGTCTCGACTTGTCTCGACTTTGCTCAGCTGACGCGAGAGCTGACGCTCTCAAATCGGCCTATATCAAAACGACAAGCACGAGAAACGACTGAGAGAGGTAAGGAGAGGCGAGGCGATGGACACACAGCACGCCCCCTTCATTTCACGGTGGCGTCTCCCTGACCGAATCGGGCTGTAGCTCCGAAAACAAAGGAGAAACAAAAATAGGAAGTAAAACTGCCAATAGTGCCCTGTGTTCCCATGCGCTCACCCGCCCAAGTAATGACAAGGGCCAAAGTTGTTACGCATCGGCAATCGGACATTTTCTTTCATTTTCTCTTTATCGGTTGAGAACCAGTGTATTCAAGATATTATGGCCATTGCCGAGTGAATGCTGTAGTGCTTCCCGACGAGTCGGGTTCGGATCGTCTGTCAATTTCCACGCAGGGTGATGATCTTTTGGTCATCACACTCGCCAGCTGAGATGGGCGCTGCCTTTTCGCAGTAGTAAAAGAGTAGTGGCCCGTGGGGGGATCGAACCCACGACCTTCGCGTTATTAGCACGACGCTCTAACCAACTGAGCTAACGGGCCTCGGCAGATGCAGTTGCTCAGCCCTACGCTGGAAACAGGTGGCATGAAGCCATACACCATTTCTATGTGCGTCGTGTGTCTGCTTCCCTAGTCTATATTCTGCTGACGGTCACGAAACAGTAGCTATATTGCGAGCAGGACGGGAAACGGCCGCTCGGACAGCTCAAACTTGTCACGATTCGTGTGGAAAAAATTCCGTTCCGGTACCGGGAATCGAACCCGGGCCTCCTGGGTGAAAGCCAGGTATCCTAGCCACTAGACCACGCCGGATGTGGCCGTTTCATTCGACCGTTCGTACGGTCGCTTGTCGCATTTCGTGTCGAGTGCCGCGTCGGCGCCCCTCTCTCTTTGCGAGCATCTTTGCACGTACTGACTGGCAAGGCGCGCACCTCAAACGTCGCAGAGCAATGCTTTTGGCTTCATGCTCTGCTGGGAGAAGAGGAAAAGGGAAGCTGTAAGTAGCAATAACAGGAAGTAAACATTTTCCCGCTGAAGCGTTGTGGATAACAAACAAGAAATACGTTGGCGCCCTAGCAACAGCACCACCATCAGTCACAGAAAATTAAACGCCCCGGGTGAGGATCGAACTGACGACCTTAAGATTATGAGACTTACGCGCTGCCTACTGCGCTACCGAGGCACGGGTGAACCGCTTGTCCTGGAAACTGGGTAAATACCCTACCCAATATTAGATGTAGAGACACTGTACTTCCTCGATAACGTGTTCTGTTGCTACACGTGCACTGCCGGCCCAGTTGATTGCGGTGTTGCTGCAGCTGTTGGCAACGATAGGCAGCACTCCTTGTCGTTAAAGTTCAGTGCCTCGGAGGCACCGGGACACAGCAACTTGTGAGGCCAGGTCGACGCTAGTCTGTAGAATATGATGCGAGCGTCCTAGTGGGGACCCGCGAGTGCTGCGTTCTCGGTTCTTCTCAAGGGAATCCAGCTATACATTCTTGTGGATCGTGCATCTCAAGCGCGCAAGCCACGCGGCAGCAATATCGCGGGAAAAGCAAAATGATGCATCGGCCGGGAATCGAACCCGGGCCGCCCGCGTGGCAGGCGAGCATTCTACCACTGAACCACCGATGCTCGAGCCAACGGTAACTAGACGCTGCTTCCCGAGCAGGTGTCTCAAGGGAAAGTGGGACTGCCGTCAAGCGCCGTAGCATTCTGTGGAAAAGATGCTGCAGACGCTGAATCCTGCACTGAACTGCTTAAAAATGCCGCCAGAACGCGGTCCTCTGCGTACTCTTGCGTCGCCGGCGCCCAACTCTTGCCAAAGGATGCGAAATGTGCGCGGATACGCTGTCCGAATGCGTCTGGATGTGCTCCCCTAGCCCGCCTCGAAATGCGCCTGCCAGGTACGATCACCTTCGGCCGCTGCCGACTGGCGGGAAGCCGACACAGCGTGGACGCGCGGCGCTCGCTTGTGCGGTGGTGGTGTAATGGTCAGCATAGTTGCCTTCCAAGCGGTTGATCCGGGTTCGATTCCCGGCCACCGCAGCAGGCTTTTAATTTCGCGTATGAGTACTTTTGCCACGCGCTCTTAAACTATTGTTTTCTCGCCCTCTTACTCGCTGCATACCAGCCCTTAGTGTGTCTCGACTTGTCTCGACTTTGCTCAGCTGACGCGAGAGCTGACGCTCTCAAATCGGCCTATATCAAAACGACAAGCACGAGAAACGACTGAGAGAGGTAAGGAGAGGCGAGGCGATGGACACACAGCACGCCCCCTTCATTTCACGGTGGCGTCTCCCTGACCGAATCGGGCTGTAGCTCCGAAAACAAAGGAGAAACAAAAATAGGAAGTAAAACTGCCAATAGTGCCCTGTGTTCCCATGCGCTCACCCGCCCAAGTACTGACAAGGGCCAAAGTTGTTACGCATCGGCAATCGGACATTTTCTTTCATTTTCTCTTTATCGGTTGAGAACCAGTGTATTCAAGATATTATGGCCATTGCCGAGTGAATGCTGTAGTGCTTCCCGACGAGTCGGGTTCGGATCGTCTGTCAACTTCCACGCAGGGTGATGATCTTTTGGTCATCACACTCGCCAGCTGAGATGGGCGCTGCCTTTTCGCAGTAGTAAAAGAGTAGTGGCCCGTGGGGGGATCGAACCCACGACCTTCGCGTTATTAGCACGACGCTCTAACCAACTGAGCTAACGGGCCTCGGCAGATGCAGTTGCTCAGCCCTACGCTGGAAACAGGTGGCATGAAGCCATACACCATTTCTATGTGCGTCGTGTGTCTGCTTCCCTAGTCTATATTCTGCTGACGGTCACGAAACAGTAGCTATATTGCGAGCAGGACGGGAAACGGCCGCTCGGACAGCTCAAACTTGTCACGATTCGTGCGGAAAAAATTCCGTTCCGGTACCGGGAATCGAACCCGGGCCTCCTGGGTGAAAGCCAGGTATCCTAGCCACTAGACCACGCCGGATGTGGCCGTTTCATTCGACCGTTCGTACGGTCGCTTGTCGCATTTCGTGTCGAGTGCCGCGTCGGCGCCCCTCTCTCTTTGCGAGCATCTTTGCACGTACTGACTGGCAAGGCGCGCACCTCAAACGTCGCAGAGCAATGCTTTTGGCTTCATGCTCTGCTGGGAGAAGAGGAAAAGGGAAGCTGTAAGTAGCAATAACAGGAAGTAAACATTTTCCCGCTGAAGCGTTGTGGATAACAAACAAGAAATACGTTGGCGCCCTAGCAACAGCACCACCATCAGTCACAGAAAATTAAACGCCCCGGGTGAGGATCGAACTGACGACCTTAAGATTATGAGACTTACGCGCTGCCTACTGCGCTACCGAGGCACGGGTGAACCGCTTGTCCTGGAAACTGGGTAAATACCCTACCCAATATTAGATGTAGAGACACTGTACTTCCTCGATAACGTGTTCTGTTGCTACACGTGCACTGCCGGCCCAGTTGATTGCGGTGTTGCTGCAGCTGTTGGCAACGATAGGCAGCACTCCTTGTCGTTAAAGTTCAGTGCCTCGGAGGCACCGGGACACAGCAACTTGTGAGGCCAGGTCGACGCTAGTCTGTAGAATATGATGCGAGCGTCCTAGTGGGGACCCGCGAGTGCTGCGTTCTCGGTTCTTCTCAAGGGAATCCAGCTATACATTCTTGTGGATCGTGCATCTCAAGCGCGCAAGCCACGCGGCAGCAATATCGCGGGAAAAGCAAAATGATGCATCGGCCGGGAATCGAACCCGGGCCGCCCGCGTGGCAGGCGAGCATTCTACCACTGAACCACCGATGCTCGAGCCAACGGTAACTAGACGCTGCTTCCCGAGCAGGTGTCTCAAGGGAAAGTGGGACTGCCGTCAAGCGCCGTAGCATTCTGTGGAAAAGATGCTGCAGACGCTGAATCCTGCACTGAACTGCTTAAAAATGCCGCCAGAACGCGGTCCTCTGCGTACTCTTGCGTCGCCGGCGCCCAACTCTTGCCAAAGGATGCGAAATGTGCGCGGATACGCTGTCCGAATGCGTCTGGATGTGCTCCCCTAGCCCGCCTCGAAATGCGCCTGCCAGGTACGATCACCTTCGGCCGCTGCCGACTGGCGGGAAGCCGACACAGCGCGGACGCGCGGCGCTCGCTTGTGCGGTGGTGGTGTAATGGTCAGCATAGTTGCCTTCCAAGCGGTTGATCCGGGTTCGATTCCCGGCCACCGCAGCAGGCTTTTAATTTCGCGTATGAGTACTTTTGCCACGCGCTCTTAAACTATTGTTTTCTCGCCCTCTTACTCGCTGCATACCAGCCCTTAGTGTGTCTCGACTTGTCTCGACTTTGCTCAGCTGACGCGAGAGCTGACGCTCTCAAATCGGCCTATATCAAAACGACAAGCACGAGAAACGACTGAGAGAGGTAAGGAGAGGCGAGGCGATGGACACACAGCACGCCCCCTTCATTTCACGGTGGCGTCTCCCTGACCGAATCGGGCTGTAGCTCCGAAAACAAAGGAGAAACAAAAATAGGAAGTAAAACTGCCAATAGTGCCCTGTGTTCCCATGCGCTCACCCGCCCAAGTACTGACAAGGGCCAAAGTTGTTACGCATCGGCAATCGGACATTTTCTTTCATTTTCTCTTTATCGGTTGAGAACCAGTGTATTCAAGATATTATGGCCATTGCCGAGTGAATGCTGTAGTGCTTCCCGACGAGTCGGGTTCGGATCGTCTGTCAATTTCCACGCAGGGTGATGATCTTTTGGTCATCACACTCGCCAGCTGAGATGGGCGCTGCCTTTTCGCAGTAGTAAAAGAGTAGTGGCCCGTGGGGGGATCGAACCCACGACCTTCGCGTTATTAGCACGACGCTCTAACCAACTGAGCTAACGGGCCTCGGCAGATGCAGTTGCTCAGCCCTACGCTGGAAACAGGTGGCATGAAGCCATACACCATTTCTATGTGCGTCGTGTGTCTGCTTCCCTAGTCTATATTCTGCTGACGGTCACGAAACAGTAGCTATATTGCGAGCAGGACGGGAAACGGCCGCTCGGACAGCTCAAACTTGTCACGATTCGTGTGGAAAAAATTCCGTTCCGGTACCGGGAATCGAACCCGGGCCTCCTGGGTGAAAGCCAGGTATCCTAGCCACTAGACCACGCCGGATGTGGCCGTTTCATTCGACCGTTCGTACGGTCGCTTGTCGCATTTCGTGTCGAGTGCCGCGTCGGCGCCCCTCTCTCTTTGCGAGCATCTTTACACGTACTGACTGGCAAGGCGCGCACCTCAAACGTCGCAGAGCAATGCTTTTGGCTTCATGCTCTGCTGGGAGAAGAGGAAAAGGGAAGCTGTAAGTAGCAATAACAGGAAGTAAACATTTTCCCGCTGAAGCGTTGTGGATAACAAACAAGAAATACGTTGGCGCCCTAGCAACAGCACCACCATCAGTCACAGAAAATTAAACGCCCCGGGTGAGGATCGAACTGACGACCTTAAGATTATGAGACTTACGCGCTGCCTACTGCGCTACCGAGGCACGGGTGAACCGCTTGTCCTGGAAACTGGGTAAATACCCTACCCAATATTAGATGTAGAGACACTGTACTTCCTCGATAACGTGTTCTGTTGCTACACGTGCACTGCCGGCCCAGTTGATTGCGGTGTTGCTGCAGCTGTTGGCAACGATAGGCAGCACTCCTTGTCGTTAAAGTTCAGTGCCTCGGAGGCACCGGGACACAGCAACTTGTGAGGCCAGGTCGACGCTAGTCTGTAGAATATGATGCGAGCGTCCTAGTGGGGACCCGCGAGTGCTGCGTTCTCGGTTCTTCTCAAGGGAATCCAGCTATACATTCTTGTGGATCGTGCATCTCAAGCGCGCAAGCCACGCGGCAGCAATATCGCGGGAAAAGCAAAATGATGCATCGGCCGGGAATCGAACCCGGGCCGCCCGCGTGGCAGGCGAGCATTCTACCACTGAACCACCGATGCTCGAGCCAACGGTAACTAGACGCTGCTTCCCGAGCAGGTGTCTCAAGGGAAAGTGGGACTGCCGTCAAGCGCCGTAGCATTCTGTGGAAAAGATGCTGCAGACGCTGAATCCTGCACTGAACTGCTTAAAAATGCCGCCAGAACGCGGTCCTCTGCGTACTCTTGCGTCGCCGGCGCCCAACTCTTGCCAAAGGATGCGAAATGTGCGCGGATACGCTGTCCGAATGCGTCTGGATGTGCTCCCCTAGCCCGCCTCGAAATGCGCCTGCCAGGTACGATCACCTTCGGCCGCTGCCGACTGGCGGGAAGCCGACACAGCGTGGACGCGCGGCGCTCGCTTGTGCGGTGGTGGTGTAATGGTCAGCATAGTTGCCTTCCAAGCGGTTGATCCGGGTTCGATTCCCGGCCACCGCAGCAGGCTTTTAATTTCGCGTATGAGTACTTTTGCCACGCGCTCTTAAACTATTGTTTTCTCGCCCTCTTACTCGCTGCATACCAGCCCTTAGTGTGTCTCGACTTGTCTCGACTTTGCTCAGCTGACGCGAGAGCTGACGCTCTCAAATCGGCCTATATCAAAACGACAAGCACGAGAAACGACTGAGAGAGGTAAGGAGAGGCGAGGCGATGGACACACAGCACGCCCCCTTCATTTCACGGTGGCGTCTCCCTGACCGAATCGGGCTGTAGCTCCGAAAACAAAGGAGAAACAAAAATAGGAAGTAAAACTGCCAATAGTGCCCTGTGTTCCCATGCGCTCACCCGCCCAAGTACTGACAAGGGCCAAAGTTGTTACGCATCGGCAATCGGACATTTTCTTTCATTTTCTCTTTATCGGTTGAGAACCAGTGTATTCAAGATATTATGGCCATTGCCGAGTGAATGCTGTAGTGCTTCCCGACGAGTCGGGTTCGGATCGTCTGTCAACTTCCACGCAGGGTGATGATCTTTTGGTCATCACACTCGCCAGCTGAGATGGGCGCTGCCTTTTCGCAGTAGTAAAAGAGTAGTGGCCCGTGGGGGGATCGAACCCACGACCTTCGCGTTATTAGCACGACGCTCTAACCAACTGAGCTAACGGGCCTCGGCAGATGCAGTTGCTCAGCCCTACGCTGGAAACAGGTGGCATGAAGCCATACACCATTTCTATGTGCGTCGTGTGTCTGCTTCCCTAGTCTATATTCTGCTGACGGTCACGAAACAGTAGCTATATTGCGAGCAGGACGGGAAACGGCCGCTCGGACAGCTCAAACTTGTCACGATTCGTGTGGAAAAAATTCCGTTCCGGTACCGGGAATCGAACCCGGGCCTCCTGGGTGAAAGCCAGGTATCCTAGCCACTAGACCACGCCGGATGTGGCCGTTTCATTCGACCGTTCGTACGGTCGCTTGTCGCATTT
Organism: Schistocerca americana; assembly: GCF_021461395.2. Classification (NCBI taxonomy): domain Eukaryota; kingdom Metazoa; phylum Arthropoda; class Insecta; order Orthoptera; family Acrididae; genus Schistocerca; species Schistocerca americana. Next base: position 51,637 of record NW_025726235.1, on the reverse strand, counting down.
CGTGTCGAGTGCCGCGTCGGCGCCCCTCTCTCTTTGCGAGCATCTTTGCACGTACTGACTGGCAAGGCGCGCACCTCAAACGTCGCAGAGCAATGCTTTTGGCTTCATGCTCTGCTGGGAGAAGAGGAAAAGGGAAGCTGTAAGTAGCAATAACAGGAAGTAAACATTTTCCCGCTGAAGCGTTGTGGATAACAAACAAGAAATACGTTGGCGCCCTAGCAACAGCACCACCATCAGTCACAGAAAATTAAACGCCCCGGGTGAGGATCGAACTGACGACCTTAAGATTATGAGACTTACGCGCTGCCTACTGCGCTACCGAGGCACGGGTGAACCGCTTGTCCTGGAAACTGGGTAAATACCCTACCCAATATTAGATGTAGAGACACTGTACTTCCTCGATAACGTGTTCTGTTGCTACACGTGCACTGCCGGCCCAGTTGATTGCGGTGTTGCTGCAGCTGTTGGCAACGATAGGCAGCACTCCTTGTCGTTAAAGTTCAGTGCCTCGGAGGCACCGGGACACAGCAACTTGTGAGGCCAGGTCGACGCTAGTCTGTAGAATATGATGCGAGCGTCCTAGTGGGGACCCGCGAGTGCTGCGTTCTCGGTTCTTCTCAAGGGAATCCAGCTATACATTCTTGTGGATCGTGCATCTCAAGCGCGCAAGCCACGCGGCAGCAATATCGCGGGAAAAGCGAAATGATGCATCGGCCGGGAATCGAACCCGGGCCGCCCGCGTGGCAGGCGAGCATTCTACCACTGAACCACCGATGCTCGAGCCAACGGTAACTAGACGCTGCTTCCCGAGCAGGTGTCTCAAGGGAAAGTGGGACTGCCGTCAAGCGCCGTAGCATTCTGTGGAAAAGATGCTGCAGACGCTGAATCCTGCACTGAACTGCTTAAAAATGCCGCCAGAACGCGGTCCTCTGCGTACTCTTGCGTCGCCGGCGCCCAACTCTTGCCAAAGGATGCGAAATGTGCGCGGATACGCTGTCCGAATGCGTCTGGATGTGCTCCCCTAGCCCGCCTCGAAATGCGCCTGCCAGGTACGATCACCTTCGGCCGCTGCCGACTGGCGGGAAGCCGACACAGCGCGGACGCGCGGCGCTCGCTTGTGCGGTGGTGGTGTAATGGTCAGCATAGTTGCCTTCCAAGCGGTTGATCCGGGTTCGATTCCCGGCCACCGCAGCAGGCTTTTAATTTCGCGTATGAGTACTTTTGCCACGCGCTCTTAAACTATTGTTTTCTCGCCCTCTTACTCGCTGCATACCAGCCCTTAGTGTGTCTCGACTTGTCTCGACTTTGCTCAGCTGACGCGAGAGCTGACGCTCTCAAATCGGCCTATATCAAAACGACAAGCACGAGAAACGACTGAGAGAGGTAAGGAGAGGCGAGGCGATGGACACACAGCACGCCCCCTTCATTTCACGGTGGCGTCTCCCTGACCGAATCGGGCTGTAGCTCCGAAAACAAAGGAGAAACAAAAATAGGAAGTAAAACTGCCAATAGTGCCCTGTGTTCCCATGCGCTCACCCGCCCAAGTACTGACAAGGGCCAAAGTTGTTACGCATCGGCAATCGGACATTTTCTTTCATTTTCTCTTTATCGGTTGAGAACCAGTGTATTCAAGATATTATGGCCATTGCCGAGTGAATGCTGTAGTGCTTCCCGACGAGTCGGGTTCGGATCGTCTGTCAACTTCCACGCAGGGTGATGATCTTTTGGTCATCACACTCGCCAGCTGAGATGGGCGCTGCCTTTTCGCAGTAGTAAAAGAGTAGTGGCCCGTGGGGGGATCGAACCCACGACCTTCGCGTTATTAGCACGACGCTCTAACCAACTGAGCTAACGGGCCTCGGCAGATGCATTTGCTCAGCCCTACGCTGGAAACAGGTGGCATGAAGCCATACACCATTTCTATGTGCGTCGTGTGTCTGCTTCCCTAGTCTATATTCTGCTGACGGTCACGAAACAGTAGCTATATTGCGAGCAGGACGGGAAACGGCCGCTCGGACAGCTCAAACTTGTCACGATTCGTGTGGAAAAAATTCCGTTCCGGTACCGGGAATCGAACCCGGGCCTCCTGGGTGAAAGCCAGGTATCCTAGCCACTAGACCACGCCGGATGTGGCCGTTTCATTCGACCGTTCGTACGGTCGCTTGTCGCATTTCGTGTCGAGTGCCGCGTCGGCGCCCCTCTCTCTTTGCGAGCATCTTTGCACGTACTGACTGGCAAGGCGCGCACCTCAAACGTCGCAGAGCAATGCTTTTGGCTTCATGCTCTGCTGGGAGAAGAGGAAAAGGGAAGCTGTAAGTAGCAATAACAGGAAGTAAACATTTTCCCGCTGAAGCGTTGTGGATAACAAACAAGAAATACGTTGGCGCCCTAGCAACAGCACCACCATCAGTCACAGAAAATTAAACGCCCCGGGTGAGGATCGAACTGACGACCTTAAGATTATGAGACTTACGCGCTGCCTACTGCGCTACCGAGGCACGGGTGAACCGCTTGTCCTGGAAACTGGGTAAATACCCTACCCAATATTAGATGTAGAGACACTGTACTTCCTCGATAACGTGTTCTGTTGCTACACGTGCACTGCCGGCCCAGTTGATTGCGGTGTTGCTGCAGCTGTTGGCAACGATAGGCAGCACTCCTTGTCGTTAAAGTTCAGTGCCTCGGAGGCACCGGGACACAGCAACTTGTGAGGCCAGGTCGACGCTAGTCTGTAGAATATGATGCGAGCGTCCTAGTGGGGACCCGCGAGTGCTGCGTTCTCGGTTCTTCTCAAGGGAATCCAGCTATACATTCTTGTGGATCGTGCATCTCAAGCGCGCAAGCCACGCGGCAGCAATATCGCGGGAAAAGCGAAATGATGCATCGGCCGGGAATCGAACCCGGGCCGCCCGCGTGGCAGGCGAGCATTCTACCACTGAACCACCGATGCTCGAGCCAACGGTAACTAGACGCTGCTTCCCGAGCAGGTGTCTCAAGGGAAAGTGGGACTGCCGTCAAGCGCCGTAGCATTCTGTGGAAAAGATGCTGCAGACGCTGAATCCTGCACTGAACTGCTTAAAAATGCCGCCAGAACGCGGTCCTCTGCGTACTCTTGCGTCGCCGGCGCCCAACTCTTGCCAAAGGATGCGAAATGTGCGCGGATACGCTGTCCGAATGCGTCTGGATGTGCTCCCCTAGCCCGCCTCGAAATGCGCCTGCCAGGTACGATCACCTTCGGCCGCTGCCGACTGGCGGGAAGCCGACACAGCGCGGACGCGCGGCGCTCGCTTGTGCGGTGGTGGTGTAATGGTCAGCATAGTTGCCTTCCAAGCGGTTGATCCGGGTTCGATTCCCGGCCACCGCAGCAGGCTTTTAATTTCGCGTATGAGTACTTTTGCCACGCGCTCTTAAACTATTGTTTTCTCGCCCTCTTACTCGCTGCATACCAGCCCTTAGTGTGTCTCGACTTGTCTCGACTTTGCTCAGCTGACGCGAGAGCTGACGCTCTCAAATCGGCCTATATCAAAACGACAAGCACGAGAAACGACTGAGAGAGGTAAGGAGAGGCGAGGCGATGGACACACAGCACGCCCCCTTCATTTCACGGTGGCGTCTCCCTGACCGAATCGGGCTGTAGCTCCGAAAACAAAGGAGAAACAAAAATAGGAAGTAAAACTGCCAATAGTGCCCTGTGTTCCCATGCGCTCACCCGCCCAAGTACTGACAAGGGCCAAAGTTGTTACGCATCGGCAATCGGACATTTTCTTTCATTTTCTCTTTATCGGTTGAGAACCAGTGTATCCAAGATATTATGGCCATTGCCGAGTGAATGCTGTAGTGCTTCCCGACGAGTCGGGTTCGGATCGTCTGTCAACTTCCACGCAGGGTGATGATCTTTTGGTCATCACACTCGCCAGCTGAGATGGGCGCTGCCTTTTCGCAGTAGTAAAAGAGTAGTGGCCCGTGGGGGGATCGAACCCACGACCTTCGCGTTATTAGCACGACGCTCTAACCAACTGAGCTAACGGGCCTCGGCAGATGCATTTGCTCAGCCCTACGCTGGAAACAGGTGGCATGAAGCCATACACCATTTCTATGTGCGTCGTGTGTCTGCTTCCCTAGTCTATATTCTGCTGACGGTCACGAAACAGTAGCTATATTGCGAGCAGGACGGGAAACGGCCGCTCGGACAGCTCAAACTTGTCACGATTCGTGTGGAAAAAATTCCGTTCCGGTACCGGGAATCGAACCCGGGCCTCCTGGGTGAAAGCCAGGTATCCTAGCCACTAGACCACGCCGGATGTGGCCGTTTCATTCGACCGTTCGTACGGTCGCTTGTCGCATTTCGTGTCGAGTGCCGCGTCGGCGCCCCTCTCTCTTTGCGAGCATCTTTGCACGTACTGACTGGCAAGGCGCGCACCTCAAACGTCGCAGAGCAATGCTTTTGGCTTCATGCTCTGCTGGGAGAAGAGGAAAAGGGAAGCTGTAAGTAGCAATAACAGGAAGTAAACATTTTCCCGCTGAAGCGTTGTGGATAACAAACAAGAAATACGTTGGCGCCCTAGCAACAGCACCACCATCAGTCACAGAAAATTAAACGCCCCGGGTGAGGATCGAACTGACGACCTTAAGATTATGAGACTTACGCGCTGCCTACTGCGCTACCGAGGCACGGGTGAACCGCTTGTCCTGGAAACTGGGTAAATACCCTACCCAATATTAGATGTAGAGACACTGTACTTCCTCGATAACGTGTTCTGTTGCTACACGTGCACTGCCGGCCCAGTTGATTGCGGTGTTGCTGCAGCTGTTGGCAACGATAGGCAGCACTCCTTGTCGTTAAAGTTCAGTGCCTCGGAGGCACCGGGACACAGCAACTTGTGAGGCCAGGTCGACGCTAGTCTGTAGAATATGATGCGAGCGTCCTAGTGGGGACCCGCGAGTGCTGCGTTCTCGGTTCTTCTCAAGGGAATCCAGCTATACATTCTTGTGGATCGTGCATCTCAAGCGCGCAAGCCACGCGGCAGCAATATCGCGGGAAAAGCAAAATGATGCATCGGCCGGGAATCGAACCCGGGCCGCCCGCGTGGCAGGCGAGCATTCTACCACTGAACCACCGATGCTCGAGCCAACGGTAACTAGACGCTGCTTCCCGAGCAGGTGTCTCAAGGGAAAGTGGGACTGCCGTCAAGCGCCGTAGCATTCTGTGGAAAAGATGCTGCAGACGCTGAATCCTGCACTGAACTGCTTAAAAATGCCGCCAGAACGCGGTCCTCTGCGTACTCTTGCGTCGCCGGCGCCCAACTCTTGCCAAAGGATGCGAAATGTGCGCGGATACGCTGTCCGAATGCGTCTGGATGTGCTCCCCTAGCCCGCCTCGAAATGCGCCTGCCAGGTACGATCACCTTCGGCCGCTGCCGACTGGCGGGAAGCCGACACAGCGCGGACGCGCGGCGCTCGCTTGTGCGGTGGTGGTGTAATGGTCAGCATAGTTGCCTTCCAAGCGGTTGATCCGGGTTCGATTCCCGGCCACCGCAGCAGGCTTTTAATTTCGCGTATGAGTACTTTTGCCACGCGCTCTTAAACTATTGTTTTCTCGCCCTCTTACTCGCTGCATACCAGCCCTTAGTGTGTCTCGACTTGTCTCGACTTTGCTCAGCTGACGCGAGAGCTGACGCTCTCAAATCGGCCTATATCAAAATGACAAGCACGAGAAACGACTGAGAGAGGTAAGGAGAGGCGAGGCGATGGACACACAGCACGCCCCCTTCATTTCACGGTGGCGTCTCCCTGACCGAATCGGGCTGTAGCTCCGAAAACAAAGGAGAAACAAAAATAGGAAGTAAAACTGCCAATAGTGCCCTGTGTTCCCATGCGCTCACCCGCCCAAGTACTGACAAGGGCCAAAGTTGTTACGCATCGGCAATCGGACATTTTCTTTCATTTTCTCTTTATCGGTTGAGAACCAGTGTATCCAAGATATTATGGCCATTGCCGAGTGAATGCTGTAGTGCTTCCCGACGAGTCGGGTTCGGATCGTCTGTCAACTTCCACGCAGGGTGATGATCTTTTGGTCATCACACTCGCCAGCTGAGATGGGCGCTGCCTTTTCGCAGTAGTAAAGGAGTAGTGGCCCGTGGGGGGATCGAACCCACGACCTTCGCGTTATTAGCACGACGCTCTAACCAACTGAGCTAACGGGCCTCGGCAGATGCATTTGCTCAGCCCTACGCTGGAAACAGGTGGCATGAAGCCATACACCATTTCTATGTGCGTCGTGTGTCTGCTTCCCTAGTCTATATTCTGCTGACGGTCACGAAACAGTAGCTATATTGCGAGCAGGACGGGAAACGGCCGCTCGGACAGCTCAAACTTGTCACGATTCGTGTGGAAAAAATTCCGTTCCGGTACCGGGAATCGAACCCGGGCCTCCTGGGTGAAAGCCAGGTATCCTAGCCACTAGACCACGCCGGATGTGGCCGTTTCATTCGACCGTTCGTACGGTCGCTTGTCGCATTTCGTGTCGAGTGCCGCGTCGGCGCCCCTCTCTCTTTGCGAGCATCTTTGCACGTACTGACTGGCAAGGCGCGCACCTCAAACGTCGCAGAGCAATGCTTTTGGCTTCATGCTCTGCTGGGAGAAGAGGAAAAGGGAAGCTGTAAGTAGCAATAACAGGAAGTAAACATTTTCCCGCTGAAGCGTTGTGGATAACAAACAAGAAATACGTTGGCGCCCTAGCAACAGCACCACCATCAGTCACAGAAAATTAAACGCCCCGGGTGAGGATCGAACTGACGACCTTAAGATTATGAGACTTACGCGCTGCCTACTGCGCTACCGAGGCACGGGTCAACCGCTTGTCCTGGAAACTGGGTAAATACCCTACCCAATATTAGATGTAGAGACACTGTACTTCCTCGATAACGTGTTCTGTTGCTACACGTGCACTGCCGGCCCAGTTGATTGCGGTGTTGCTGCAGCTGTTGGCAACGATAGGCAGCACTCCTTGTCGTTAAAGTTCAGTGCCTCGGAGGCACCGGGACACAGCAACTTGTGAGGCCAGGTCGACGCTAGTCTGTAGAATATGATGCGAGCGTCCTAGTGGGGACCCGCGAGTGCTGCGTTCTCGGTTCTTCTCAAGGGAATCCAGCTATACATTCTTGTGGATCGTGCATCTCAAGCGCGCAAGCCACGCGGCAGCAATATCGCGGGAAAAGCGAAATGATGCATCGGCCGGGAATCGAACCCGGGCCGCCCGCGTGGCAGGCGAGCATTCTACCACTGAACCACCGATGCTCGAGCCAACGGTAACTAGACGCTGCTTCCCGAGCAGGTGTCTCAAGGGAAAGTGGGACTGCCGTCAAGCGCCGTAGCATTCTGTGGAAAAGATGCTGCAGACGCTGAATCCTGCACTGAACTGCTTAAAAATGCCGCCAGAACGCGGTCCTCTGCGTACTCTTGCGTCGCCGGCGCCCAACTCTTGCCAAAGGATGCGAAATGTGCGCGGATACGCTGTCCGAATGCGTCTGGATGTGCTCCCCTAGCCCGCCTCGAAATGCGCCTGCCAGGTACGATCACCTTCGGCCGCTGCCGACTGGCGGGAAGCCGACACAGCGCGGACGCGCGGCGCTCGCTTGTGCGGTGGTGGTGTAATGGTCAGCATAGTTGCCTTCCAAGCGGTTGATCCGGGTTCGATTCCCGGCCACCGCAGCAGGCTTTTAATTTCGCGTATGAGTACTTTTGCCACGCGCTCTTAAACTATTGTTTTCTCGCCCTCTTACTCGCTGCATACCAGCCCTTAGTGTGTCTCGACTTGTCTCGACTTTGCTCAGCTGACGCGAGAGCTGACGCTCTCAAATCGGCCTATATCAAAACGACAAGCACGAGAAACGACTGAGAGAGGTAAGGAGAGGCGAGGCGATGGACACACAGCACGCCCCCTTCATTTCACGGTGGCGTCTCCCTGACCGAATCGGGCTGTAGCTCCGAAAACAAAGGAGAAACAAAAATAGGAAGTAAAACTGCCAATAGTGCCCTGTGTTCCCATGCGCTCACCCGCCCAAGTACTGACAAGGGCCAAAGTTGTTACGCATCGGCAATCGGACATTTTCTTTCATTTTCTCTTTATCGGTTGAGAACCAGTGTATCCAAGATATTATGGCCATTGCCGAGTGAATGCTGTAGTGCTTCCCGACGAGTCGGGTTCGGATCGTCTGTCAACTTCCACGCAGGGTGATGATCTTTTGGTCATCACACTCGCCAGCTGAGATGGGCGCTGCCTTTTCGCAGTAGTAAAAGAGTAGTGGCCCGTGGGGGGATCGAACCCACGACCTTCGCGTTATTAGCACGACGCTCTAACCAACTGAGCTAACGGGCCTCGGCAGATGCATTTGCTCAGCCCTACGCTGGAAACAGGTGGCATGAAGCCATACACCATTTCTATGTGCGTCGTGTGTCTGCTTCCCTAGTCTATATTCTGCTGACGGTCACGAAACAGTAGCTATATTGCGAGCAGGACGGGAAACGGCCGCTCGGACAGCTCAAACTTGTCACGATTCGTGTGGAAAAAATTCCGTTCCGGTACCGGGAATCGAACCCGGGCCTCCTGGGTGAAAGCCAGGTATCCTAGCCACTAGACCACGCCGGATGTGGCCGTTTCATTCGACCGTTCGTACGGTCGCTTGTCGCATTTCGTGTCGAGTGCCGCGTCGGCGCCCCTCTCTCTTTGCGAGCATCTTTGCACGTACTGACTGGCAAGGCGCGCACCTCAAACGTCGCAGAGCAATGCTTTTGGCTTCATGCTCTGCTGGGAGAAGAGGAAAAGGGAAGCTGTAAGTAGCAATAACAGGAAGTAAACATTTTCCCGCTGAAGCGTTGTGGATAACAAACAAGAAATACGTTGGCGCCCTAGCAACAGCACCACCATCAGTCACAGAAAATTAAACGCCCCGGGTGAGGATCGAACTGACGACCTTAAGATTATGAGACTTACGCGCTGCCTACTGCGCTACCGAGGCACGGGTGAACCGCTTGTCCTGGAAACTGGGTAAATACCCTACCCAATATTAGATGTAGAGACACTGTACTTCCTCGATAACGTGTTCTGTTGCTACACGTGCACTGCCGGCCCAGTTGATTGCGGTGTTGCTGCAGCTGTTGGCAACGATAGGCAGCACTCCTTGTCGTTAAAGTTCAGTGCCTCGGAGGCACCGGGACACAGCAACTTGTGAGGCCAGGTCGACGCTAGTCTGTAGAATATGATGCGAGCGTCCTAGTGGGGACCCGCGAGTGCTGCGTTCTCGGTTCTTCTCAAGGGAATCCAGCTATACATTCTTGTGGATCGTGCATCTCAAGCGCGCAAGCCACGCGGCAGCAATATCGCGGGAAAAGCGAAATGATGCATCGGCCGGGAATCGAACCCGGGCCGCCCGCGTGGCAGGCGAGCATTCTACCACTGAACCACCGATGCTCGAGCCAACGGTAACTAGACGCTGCTTCCCGAGCAGGTGTCTCAAGGGAAAGTGGGACTGCCGTCAAGCGCCGTAGCATTCTGTGGAAAAGATGCTGCAGACGCTGAATCCTGCACTGAACTGCTTAAAAATGCCGCCAGAACGCGGTCCTCTGCGTACTCTTGCGTCGCCGGCGCCCAACTCTTGCCAAAGGATGCGAAATGTGCGCGGATACGCTGTCCGAATGCGTCTGGATGTGCTCCCCTAGCCCGCCTCGAAATGCGCCTGCCAGGTACGATCACCTTCGGCCGCTGCCGACTGGCGGGAAGCCGACACAGCGCGGACGCGCGGCGCTCGCTTGTGCGGTGGTGGTGTAATGGTCAGCATAGTTGCCTTCCAAGCGGTTGATCCGGGTTCGATTCCCGGCCACCGCAGCAGGCTTTTAATTTCGCGTATGAGTACTTTTGCCACGCGCTCTTAAACTATTGTTTTCTCGCCCTCTTACTCGCTGCATACCAGCCCTTAGTGTGTCTCGACTTGTCTCGACTTTGCTCAGCTGACGCGAGAGCTGACGCTCTCAAATCGGCCTATATCAAAACGACAAGCACGAGAAACGACTGAGAGAGGTAAGGAGAGGCGAGGCGATGGACACACAGCACGCCCCCTTCATTTCACGGTGGCGTCTCCCTGACCGAATCGGGCTGTAGCTCCGAAAACAAAGGAGAAACAAAAATAGGAAGTAAAACTGCCAATAGTGCCCTGTGTTCCCATGCGCTCACCCGCCCAAGTACTGACAAGGGCCAAAGTTGTTACGCATCGGCAATCGGACATTTTCTTTCATTTTCTCTTTATCGGTTGAGAACCAGTGTATCCAAGATATTATGGCCATTGCCGAGTGAATGCTGTAGTGCTTCCCGACGAGTCGGGTTCGGATCGTCTGTCAACTTCCACGCAGGGTGATGATCTTTTGGTCATCACACTCGCCAGCTGAGATGGGCGCTGCCTTTTCGCAGTAGTAAAGGAGTAGTGGCCCGTGGGGGGATCGAACCCACGACCTTCGCGTTATTAGCACGACGCTCTAACCAACTGAGCTAACGGGCCTCGGCAGATGCATTTGCTCAGCCCTACGCTGGAAACAGGTGGCATGAAGCCATACACCATTTCTATGTGCGTCGTGTGTCTGCTTCCCTAGTCTATATTCTGCTGACGGTCACGAAACAGTAGCTATATTGCGAGCAGGACGGGAAACGGCCGCTCGGACAGCTCAAACTTGTCACGATTCGTGTGGAAAAAATTCCGTTCCGGTACCGGGAATCGAACCCGGGCCTCCTGGGTGAAAGCCAGGTATCCTAGCCACTAGACCACGCCGGATGTGGCCGTTTCATTCGACCGTTCGTACGGTCGCTTGTCGCATTTCGTGTCGAGTGCCGCGTCGGCGCCCCTCTCTCTTTGCGAGCATCTTTGCACGTACTGACTGGCAAGGCGCGCACCTCAAACGTCGCAGAGCAATGCTTTTGGCTTCATGCTCTGCTGGGAGAAGAGGAAAAGGGAAGCTGTAAGTAGCAATAACAGGAAGTAAACATTTTCCCGCTGAAGCGTTGTGGATAACAAACAAGAAATACGTTGGCGCCCTAGCAACAGCACCACCATCAGTCACAGAAAATTAAACGCCCCGGGTGAGGATCGAACTGACGACCTTAAGATTATGAGACTTACGCGCTGCCTACTGCGCTACCGAGGCACGGGTGAACCGCTTGTCCTGGAAACTGGGTAAATACCCTACCCAATATTAGATGTAGAGACACTGTACTTCCTCGATAACGTGTTCTGTTGCTACACGTGCACTGCCGGCCCAGTTGATTGCGGTGTTGCTGCAGCTGTTGGCAACGATAGGCAGCACTCCTTGTCGTTAAAGTTCAGTGCCTCGGAGGCACCGGGACACAGCAACTTGTGAGGCCAGGTCGACGCTAGTCTGTAGAATATGATGCGAGCGTCCTAGTGGGGACCCGCGAGTGCTGCGTTCTCGGTTCTTCTCAAGGGAATCCAGCTATACATTCTTGTGGATCGTGCATCTCAAGCGCGCAAGCCACGCGGCAGCAATATCGCGGGAAAAGCGAAATGATGCATCGGCCGGGAATCGAACCCGGGCCGCCCGCGTGGCAGGCGAGCATTCTACCACTGAACCACCGATGCTCGAGCCAACGGTAACTAGACGCTGCTTCCCGAGCAGGTGTCTCAAGGGAAAGTGGGACTGCCGTCAAGCGCCGTAGCATTCTGTGGAAAAGATGCTGCAGACGCTGAATCCTGCACTGAACTGCTTAAAAATGCCGCCAGAACGCGGTCCTCTGCGTACTCTTGCGTCGCCGGCGCCCAACTCTTGCCAAAGGATGCGAAATGTGCGCGGATACGCTGTCCGAATGCGTCTGGATGTGCTCCCCTAGCCCGCCTCGAAATGCGCCTGCCAGGTACGATCACCTTCGGCCGCTGCCGACTGGCGGGAAGCCGACACAGCGCGGACGCGCGGCGCTCGCTTGTGCGGTGGTGGTGTAATGGTCAGCATAGTTGCCTTCCAAGCGGTTGATCCGGGTTCGATTCCCGGCCACCGCAGCAGGCTTTTAATTTCGCGTATGAGTACTTTTGCCACGCGCTCTTAAACTATTGTTTTCTCGCCCTCTTACTCGCTGCATACCAGCCCTTAGTGTGTCTCGACTTGTCTCGACTTTGCTCAGCTGACGCGAGAGCTGACGCTCTCAAATCGGCCTATATCAAAACGACAAGCACGAGAAACGACTGAGAGAGGTAAGGAGAGGCGAGGCGATGGACACACAGCACGCCCCCTTCATTTCACGGTGGCGTCTCCCTGACCGAATCGGGCTGTAGCTCCGAAAACAAAGGAGAAACAAAAATAGGAAGTAAAACTGCCAATAGTGCCCTGTGTTCCCATGCGCTCACCCGCCCAAGTACTGACAAGGGCCAAAGTTGTTACGCATCGGCAATCGGACATTTTCTTTCATTTTCTCTTTATCGGTTGAGAACCAGTGTATCCAAGATATTATGGCCATTGCCGAGTGAATGCTGTAGTGCTTCCCGACGAGTCGGGTTCGGATCGTCTGTCAACTTCCACGCAGGGTGATGATCTTTTGGTCATCACACTCGCCAGCTGAGATGGGCGCTGCCTTTTCGCAGTAGTAAAGGAGTAGTGGCCCGTGGGGGGATCGAACCCACGACCTTCGCGTTATTAGCACGACGCTCTAACCAACTGAGCTAACGGGCCTCGGCAGATGCATTTGCTCAGCCCTACGCTGGAAACAGGTGGCATGAAGCCATACACCATTTCTATGTGCGTCGTGTGTCTGCTTCCCTAGTCTATATTCTGCTGACGGTCACGAAACAGTAGCTATATTGCGAGCAGGACGGGAAACGGCCGCTCGGACAGCTCAAACTTGTCACGATTCGTGTGGAAAAAATTCCGTTCCGGTACCGGGAATCGAACCCGGGCCTCCTGGGTGAAAGCCAGGTATCCTAGCCACTAGACCACGCCGGATGTGGCCGTTTCATTCGACCGTTCGTACGGTCGCTTGTCGCATTTCGTGTCGAGTGCCGCGTCGGCGCCCCTCTCTCTTTGCGAGCATCTTTGCACGTACTGACTGGCAAGGCGCGCACCTCAAACGTCGCAGAGCAATGCTTTTGGCTTCATGCTCTGCTGGGAGAAGAGGAAAAGGGAAGCTGTAAGTAGCAATAACAGGAAGTAAACATTTTCCCGCTGAAGCGTTGTGGATAACAAACAAGAAATACGTTGGCGCCCTAGCAACAGCACCACCATCAGTCACAGAAAATTAAACGCCCCGGGTGAGGATCGAACTGACGACCTTAAGATTATGAGACTTACGCGCTGCCTACTGCGCTACCGAGGCACGGGTGAACCGCTTGTCCTGGAAACTGGGTAAATACCCTACCCAATATTAGATGTAGAGACACTGTACTTCCTCGATAACGTGTTCTGTTGCTACACGTGCACTGCCGGCCCAGTTGATTGCGGTGTTGCTGCAGCTGTTGGCAACGATAGGCAGCACTCCTTGTCGTTAAAGTTCAGTGCCTCGGAGGCACCGGGACACAGCAACTTGTGAGGCCAGGTCGACGCTAGTCTGTAGAATATGATGCGAGCGTCCTAGTGGGGACCCGCGAGTGCTGCGTTCTCGGTTCTTCTCAAGGGAATCCAGCTATACATTCTTGTGGATCGTGCATCTCAAGCGCGCAAGCCACGCGGCAGCAATATCGCGGGAAAAGCGAAATGATGCATCGGCCGGGAATCGAACCCGGGCCGCCCGCGTGGCAGGCGAGCATTCTACCACTGAACCACCGATGCTCGAGCCAACGGTAACTAGACGCTGCTTCCCGAGCAGGTGTCTCAAGGGAAAGTGGGACTGCCGTCAAGCGCCGTAGCATTCTGTGGAAAAGATGCTGCAGACGCTGAATCCTGCACTGAACTGCTTAAAAATGCCGCCAGAACGCGGTCCTCTGCGTACTCTTGCGTCGCCGGCGCCCAACTCTTGCCAAAGGATGCGAAATGTGCGCGGATACGCTGTCCGAATGCGTCTGGATGTGCTCCCCTAGCCCGCCTCGAAATGCGCCTGCCAGGTACGATCACCTTCGGCCGCTGCCGACTGGCGGGAAGCCGACACAGCGCGGACGCGCGGCGCTCGCTTGTGCGGTGGTGGTGTAATGGTCAGCATAGTTGCCTTCCAAGCGGTTGATCCGGGTTCGATTCCCGGCCACCGCAGCAGGCTTTTAATTTCGCGTATGAGTACTTTTGCCACGCGCTCTTAAACTATTGTTTTCTCGCCCTCTTACTCGCTGCATACCAGCCCTTAGTGTGTCTCGACTTGTCTCGACTTTGCTCAGCTGACGCGAGAGCTGACGCTCTCAAATCGGCCTATATCAAAACGACAAGCACGAGAAACGACTGAGAGAGGTAAGGAGAGGCGAGGCGATGGACACACAGCACGCCCCCTTCATTTCACGGTGGCGTCTCCCTGACCGAATCGGGCTGTAGCTCCGAAAACAAAGGAGAAACAAAAATAGGAAGTAAAACTGCCAATAGTGCCCTGTGTTCCCATGCGCTCACCCGCCCAAGTACTGACAAGGGCCAAAGTTGTTACGCATCGGCAATCGGACATTTTCTTTCATTTTCTCTTTATCGGTTGAGAACCAGTGTATCCAAGATATTATGGCCATTGCCGAGTGAATGCTGTAGTGCTTCCCGACGAGTCGGGTTCGGATCGTCTGTCAACTTCCACGCAGGGTGATGATCTTTTGGTCATCACACTCGCCAGCTGAGATGGGCGCTGCCTTTTCGCAGTAGTAAAGGAGTAGTGGCCCGTGGGGGGATCGAACCCACGACCTTCGCGTTATTAGCACGACGCTCTAACCAACTGAGCTAACGGGCCTCGGCAGATGCATTTGCTCAGCCCTACGCTGGAAACAGGTGGCATGAAGCCATACACCATTTCTATGTGCGTCGTGTGTCTGCTTCCCTAGTCTATATTCTGCTGACGGTCACGAAACAGTAGCTATATTGCGAGCAGGACGGGAAACGGCCGCTCGGACAGCTCAAACTTGTCACGATTCGTGTGGAAAAAATTCCGTTCCGGTACCGGGAATCGAACCCGGGCCTCCTGGGTGAAAGCCAGGTATCCTAGCCACTAGACCACGCCGGATGTGGCCGTTTCATTCGACCGTTCGTACGGTCGCTTGTCGCATTTCGTGTCGAGTGCCGCGTCGGCGCCCCTCTCTCTTTGCGAGCATCTTTGCACGTACTGACTGGCAAGGCGCGCACCTCAAACGTCGCAGAGCAATGCTTTTGGCTTCATGCTCTGCTGGGAGAAGAGGAAAAGGGAAGCTGTAAGTAGCAATAACAGGAAGTAAACATTTTCCCGCTGAAGCGTTGTGGATAACAAACAAGAAATACGTTGGCGCCCTAGCAACAGCACCACCATCAGTCACAGAAAATTAAACGCCCCGGGTGAGGATCGAACTGACGACCTTAAGATTATGAGACTTACGCGCTGCCTACTGCGCTACCGAGGCACGGGTGAACCGCTTGTCCTGGAAACTGGGTAAATACCCTACCCAATATTAGATGTAGAGACACTGTACTTCCTCGATAACGTGTTCTGTTGCTACACGTGCACTGCCGGCCCAGTTGATTGCGGTGTTGCTGCAGCTGTTGGCAACGATAGGCAGCACTCCTTGTCGTTAAAGTTCAGTGCCTCGGAGGCACCGGGACACAGCAACTTGTGAGGCCAGGTCGACGCTAGTCTGTAGAATATGATGCGAGCGTCCTAGTGGGGACCCGCGAGTGCTGCGTTCTCGGTTCTTCTCAAGGGAATCCAGCTATACATTCTTGTGGATCGTGCATCTCAAGCGCGCAAGCCACGCGGCAGCAATATCGCGGGAAAAGCGAAATGATGCATCGGCCGGGAATCGAACCCGGGCCGCCCGCGTGGCAGGCGAGCATTCTACCACTGAACCACCGATGCTCGAGCCAACGGTAACTAGACGCTGCTTCCCGAGCAGGTGTCTCAAGGGAAAGTGGGACTGCCGTCAAGCGCCGTAGCATTCTGTGGAAAAGATGCTGCAGACGCTGAATCCTGCACTGAACTGCTTAAAAATGCCGCCAGAACGCGGTCCTCTGCGTACTCTTGCGTCGCCGGCGCCCAACTCTTGCCAAAGGATGCGAAATGTGCGCGGATACGCTGTCCGAATGCGTCTGGATGTGCTCCCCTAGCCCGCCTCGAAATGCGCCTGCCAGGTACGATCACCTTCGGCCGCTGCCGACTGGCGGGAAGCCGACACAGCGCGGACGCGCGGCGCTCGCTTGTGCGGTGGTGGTGTAATGGTCAGCATAGTTGCCTTCCAAGCGGTTGATCCGGGTTCGATTCCCGGCCACCGCAGCAGGCTTTTAATTTCGCGTATGAGTACTTTTGCCACGCGCTCTTAAACTATTGTTTTCTCGCCCTCTTACTCGCTGCATACCAGCCCTTAGTGTGTCTCGACTTGTCTCGACTTTGCTCAGCTGACGCGAGAGCTGACGCTCTCAAATCGGCCTATATCAAAACGACAAGCACGAGAAACGACTGAGAGAGGTAAGGAGAGGCGAGGCGATGGACACACAGCACGCCCCCTTCATTTCACGGTGGCGTCTCCCTGACCGAATCGGGCTGTAGCTCCGAAAACAAAGGAGAAACAAAAATAGGAAGTAAAACTGCCAATAGTGCCCTGTGTTCCCATGCGCTCACCCGCCCAAGTACTGACAAGGGCCAAAGTTGTTACGCATCGGCAATCGGACATTTTCTTTCATTTTCTCTTTATCGGTTGAGAACCAGTGTATCCAAGATATTATGGCCATTGCCGAGTGAATGCTGTAGTGCTTCCCGACGAGTCGGGTTCGGATCGTCTGTCAACTTCCACGCAGGGTGATGATCTTTTGGTCATCACACTCGCCAGCTGAGATGGGCGCTGCCTTTTCGCAGTAGTAAAGGAGTAGTGGCCCGTGGGGGGATCGAACCCACGACCTTCGCGTTATTAGCACGACGCTCTAACCAACTGAGCTAACGGGCCTCGGCAGATGCATTTGCTCAGCCCTACGCTGGAAACAGGTGGCATGAAGCCATACACCATTTCTATGTGCGTCGTGTGTCTGCTTCCCTAGTCTATATTCTGCTGACGGTCACGAAACAGTAGCTATATTGCGAGCAGGACGGGAAACGGCCGCTCGGACAGCTCAAACTTGTCACGATTCGTGTGGAAAAAATTCCGTTCCGGTACCGGGAATCGAACCCGGGCCTCCTGGGTGAAAGCCAGGTATCCTAGCCACTAGACCACGCCGGATGTGGCCGTTTCATTCGACCGTTCGTACGGTCGCTTGTCGCATTTCGTGTCGAGTGCCGCGTCGGCGCCCCTCTCTCTTTGCGAGCATCTTTGCACGTACTGACTGGCAAGGCGCGCACCTCAAACGTCGCAGAGCAATGCTTTTGGCTTCATGCTCTGCTGGGAGAAGAGGAAAAGGGAAGCTGTAAGTAGCAATAACAGGAAGTAAACATTTTCCCGCTGAAGCGTTGTGGATAACAAACAAGAAATACGTTGGCGCCCTAGCAACAGCACCACCATCAGTCACAGAAAATTAAACGCCCCGGGTGAGGATCGAACTGACGACCTTAAGATTATGAGACTTACGCGCTGCCTACTGCGCTACCGAGGCACGGGTGAACCGCTTGTCCTGGAAACTGGGTAAATACCCTACCCAATATTAGATGTAGAGACACTGTACTTCCTCGATAACGTGTTCTGTTGCTACACGTGCACTGCCGGCCCAGTTGATTGCGGTGTTGCTGCAGCTGTTGGCAACGATAGGCAGCACTCCTTGTCGTTAAAGTTCAGTGCCTCGGAGGCACCGGGACACAGCAACTTGTGAGGCCAGGTCGACGCGAGTCTGTAGAATATGATGCGAGCGTCCTAGTGGGGACCCGCGAGTGCTGCGTTCTCGGTTCTTCTCAAGGGAATCCAGCTATACATTCTTGTGGATCGTGCATCTCAAGCGCGCAAGCCACGCGGCAGCAATATCGCGGGAAAAGCGAAAAATGCATCGGCCGGGAATCGAACCCGGGCCGCCCGCGTGGCAGGCGAGCATTCTACCACTGAACCACCGATGCTCGAGCCAACGGTAACTAGACGCTGCTTCCCGAGCAGGTGTCTCAAGGGAAAGTGGGACTGCCGTCAAGCGCCGTAGCATTCTGTGGAAAAGATGCTGCAGACGCTGAATCCTGCACTGAACTGCTTAAAAATGCCGCCAGAACGCGGTCCTCTGCGTACTCTTGCGTCGCCGGCGCCCAACTCTTGCCAAAGGATGCGAAATGTGCGCGGATACGCTGTCCGAATGCGTCTGGATGTGCTCCCCTAGCCCGCCTCGAAATGCGCCTGCCAGGTACGATCACCTTCGGCCGCTGCCGACTGGCGGGAAGCCGACACAGCGCGGACGCGCGGCGCTCGCTTGTGCGGTGGTGGTGTAATGGTCAGCATAGTTGCCTTCCAAGCGGTTGATCCGGGTTCGATTCCCGGCCACCGCAGCAGGCTTTTAATTTCGCGTATGAGTACTTTTGCCACGCGCTCTTAAACTATTGTTTTCTCGCCCTCTTACTCGCTGCATACCAGCCCTTAGTGTGTCTCGACTTGTCTCGACTTTGCTCAGCTGACGCGAGAGCTGACGCTCTCAAATCGGCCTATATCAAAACGACAAGCACGAGAAACGACTGAGAGAGGTAAGGAGAGGCGAGGCGATGGACACACAGCACGCCCCCTTCATTTCACGGTGGCGTCTCCCTGACCGAATCGGGCTGTAGCTCCGAAAACAAAGGAGAAACAAAAATAGGAAGTAAAACTGCCAATAGTGCCCTGTGTTCCCATGCGCTCACCCGCCCAAGTACTGACAAGGGCCAAAGTTGTTACGCATCGGCAATCGGACATTTTCTTTCATTTTCTCTTTATCGGTTGAGAACCAGTGTATCCAAGATATTATGGCCATTGCCGAGTGAATGCTGTAGTGCTTCCCGACGAGTCGGGTTCGGATCGTCTGTCAACTTCCACGCAGGGTGATGATCTTTTGGTCATCACACTCGCCAGCTGAGATGGGCGCTGCCTTTTCGCAGTAGTAAAAGAGTAGTGGCCCGTGGGGGGATCGAACCCACGACCTTCGCGTTATTAGCACGACGCTCTAACCAACTGAGCTAACGGGCCTCGGCAGATGCATTTGCTCAGCCCTACGCTGGAAACAGGTGGCATGAAGCCATACACCATTTCTATGTGCGTCGTGTGTCTGCTTCCCTAGTCTATATTCTGCTGACGGTCACGAAACAGTAGCTATATTGCGAGCAGGACGGGAAACGGCCGCTCGGACAGCTCAAACTTGTCACGATTCGTGTGGAAAAAATTCCGTTCCGGTACCGGGAATCGAACCCGGGCCTCCTGGGTGAAAGCCAGGTATCCTAGCCACTAGACCACGCCGGATGTGGCCGTTTCATTCGACCGTTCGTACGGTCGCTTGTCGCATTTCGTGTCGAGTGCCGCGTCGGCGCCCCTCTCTCTTTGCGAGCATCTTTGCACGTACTGACTGGCAAGGCGCGCACCTCAAACGTCGCAGAGCAATGCTTTTGGCTTCATGCTCTGCTGGGAGAAGAGGAAAAGGGAAGCTGTAAGTAGCAATAACAGGAAGTAAACATTTTCCCGCTGAAGCGTTGTGGATAACAAACAAGAAATACGTTGGCGCCCTAGCAACAGCACCACCATCAGTCACAGAAAATTAAACGCCCCGGGTGAGGATCGAACTGACGACCTTAAGATTATGAGACTTACGCGCTGCCTACTGCGCTACCGAGGCACGGGTGAACCGCTTGTCCTGGAAACTGGGTAAATACCCTACCCAATATTAGATGTAGAGACACTGTACTTCCTCGATAACGTGTTCTGTTGCTACACGTGCACTGCCGGCCCAGTTGATTGCGGTGTTGCTGCAGCTGTTGGCAACGATAGGCAGCACTCCTTGTCGTTAAAGTTCAGTGCCTCGGAGGCACCGGGACACAGCAACTTGTGAGGCCAGGTCGACGCTAGTCTGTAGAATATGATGCGAGCGTCCTAGTGGGGACCCGCGAGTGCTGCGTTCTCGGTTCTTCTCAAGGGAATCCAGCTATACATTCTTGTGGATCGTGCATCTCAAGCGCGCAAGCCACGCGGCAGCAATATCGCGGGAAAAGCAAAATGATGCATCGGCCGGGAATCGAACCCGGGCCGCCCGCGTGGCAGGCGAGCATTCTACCACTTTTTTTTTTTTTTTTTTTTTTTTTTTTTTTTCTTTTTTTTTTTTTTTCCCAGAGGGAATCTGATTTCAAGTCAGACGCCTTAACCACTCTTTTTTTTTTTTTTTTTTTTTGTTTTTGTTTTGTTTTTTTTTTTGGTTTTTTTTTTTTTTTTTTTTTTCATATCAAACGTGGTGAGAAAAGTAAATGTCTCCATCCAAATGAACTTATTTTGTAACGTTGGATGGTTGTTCAAAATAACTGAAAATGATCTGGTGAAAATTGTGTATAAAGAAAGAAAAATTAATTGGTTGACTGAGAAACGTAGGCTTCTTAAGGACACACACAATACAAGACACTGATCTTTTTTTTTTTTTTTTTTTTTTTTTTTTTTTTTTTTTTTTTATGCATAGGCATAGAATGCAAGGCCTTTTCAGGGTTCTGCGAAGGCCTTCACGGCTACCGTAGCGGCCCTGGGGCCCACGAAGTCCCCACCGTACGTCGCCCTTAGCAGCAATCCCCTACTTTGGCATCGCAAAATCCGATATTTTATCCGCTATTCGTCATTGCGTACGTCATCCGATGCCTTGTTTGTCAAATAATATTTTTAGCATGTTACCATACAAGGTCTTGTGGTGTCGTTGTCCACATATTTTATAATATTCCAGTAATAGATGTTGCTCATAGTCCAGTACGTCGGGCAGGCCGAGTTTATTAATGACATAATTGACATAGTTCCCCAGTAGCCATAGGGTAACATTATTCTTTTGAATAGGGAAAGCAACGCTTTCGGGGTTGACGAGAATGTCGACAGTAAGGTATCTGCCGTCGTTCCTATTGATAAACGCCACCTGTTGGCGGACTCTGTCCCAAATGACCTGGTAGCCGTTGCATATGAGACGATGCCGGAGGGTGTCTATCACATTACAACGTGGACACTGATTTGTGTCACTCAATCCTATAGACTGTAATCTTTCATTTGTGGCAACCGTATTATTGACAACCTTGTACCAGGCACCGCGCACATTGGTGGACAGTACTTTATTATTTATATTCTTCCATATATTTTGCCAATTTCGGGTGGGATATTTTGATTCCATTCTGTTACGGTTGTCCTTTGTAGTAAGGCAATCCACGATGAAACTACAGTTTCTTTTTGTCCTATCCGTGACAATGCAGTGCAGATAACTGAGTTCTAAATAGTAGAATCTGATGTGCTGCAATTTGTAAGAGATTTTACTTATGTTAATAGGTGGTTCCATACTCTCCGGTGTAAGGATTCGGAAAAGTTTCGATGATAAATTATTGTGGCGGTCTTCTAAAAGCTGAAGTGTACGCTTGATATAAAGAGCCGTAGTTTTGCGGCGGATATCGGTCAGTCCGAGGCCTCCTTCTCGCGGTTTTAAAGTTATAGTACTGGCCGCCACTTTAAATATCTCACCTCTCCAAACATACTGGCAGATGAAGCTCATGATGGTTTTGGATATCGCTTTAGGTATCGGCAGTATTTGACCTACATATACTGCTTTCGAAAGGACAGCGCAGTTGATTAATTGCACCCTTTGGAGAATGTTCAAGTCTCTAAGTCGGTTCATTATTAAAGTACCTCGAATACTATGTAAGACCTTCTTCCAGTTGAATGTCGTTGTTTGCAGGGGGCAGCGGTAGAACCTCACACCTAACGCAGTGTGATGGTCTACAGACCTGGCCCATTCGAGGGCAGTGTTCCTGAAGCCATGGAGATTTAGAAAGGAGCTTTTCATATCGTTGATTTGCGCTCCCGTTGCGAAGCAGTAAAGGCGAACAATCTCTCTCAGTCTTACAACGTCGTCATTACTTCTGACGACGACACCGACGTCGTCGGCGTAAGCGTTGGTAGCGTTACTGACCCCTGAAATTGATATGCCTTCTAATTCCTTGTTTAATCGTTTCAGCAAAGGTTCTAGTGCGACCACAAATAGCATCATTGATAAAGGACTTCCCTGCGGGACACCATTTGCTATTTCGACATCTCGAGTATAGTGTCCATTGATTAAAATTTTGGTTTTCATCCCTTGCAATAGATTTTTTAAGACAATTAAAAATTTGTCGTTAAAACCTATATGCATCAGAGTGGTAAATAAATATTCATGGTTTACCCTATCAAAGGCTTTAGAAAAGTCGATAAAAACGAGGCCAGCCTTCGTCAATGTCGTTGAGAAGATACTGATTATGTCCCTGTATTCGCAGACTGTTTTAAAAATATTCCGACCCGGGAGACACGTTTGATGGGGACCAATTACAGTATCAAACACCGGTCGGAGTCTGTTTTTTACAACCCTGGCAATAATTTTATAATCAGAGTTCATTAAGGATATCGGTCTCATTTTGTTGAGCTGTTTGACATCCGAATTGATTCCCTTAGGAAGTAAAACAGTGACACACTCTTTCATTTCGTCAGGTATGTGCCCTCCACTCAAGATTTCGTTGACGACTTGTGTGAATTTATTCCTTATAATATGCCAATATTGGGAATAAAATTCTACGGGTAAACCGTCGGGCCCAGGTGATTTTTTAACAGGTGAGCTTTTAATTACTTCGAAAATGTCTTCAGACAGGATTTCAATAGTGAGGCTCCTGTTGTGTTCTGCAGTTACTAGTTGTTCCATATCACAGTTTCGGAGCAGTTCCTGTCCCTGATCTGGGATATACTGGTGAGCACTGTACAATTGATTATAATACCTATGAGCCTCGTTTAAAATATCTTTTTGTTGAGTTAAAAGACTTTGATCTTCAGAGAGCAATGACTGAATAAAATTTCTTCGACGATTTTTTTCGTGCTGGAGTAGATGATAGAGTGAAGCGTGTTCTTCTTCCACTGTGGTTTGAACTCGTGATTTTATTGTCAATCCTTCCAGCTGTTTGCGTTTAAGACTAAGAAGTTCGGCCTTGACCCGTTTGATACCCGTTCTGACAGCCGCGGACATGGGCATATCATAAAGGTCACGCAGACAAGTATAATAGAATTCGACAGTGCGCCGAGACCAAAGTGCCCTTTCCCTACTGTAAGAAATTAGAGTAGATCTAAGTTTCTTTTTGGCGCATAAAGTCCACCAATCTATCGTTGACCGGTATTTGTGGCTTTGTCGGAGTGAAAGTTGCCAAGAAGCTTCTAACTGCTCAGTGAGGGCGTTATCTCGAAGCACGGCGATATTTAATTTCCAAAAAGGACGGCCCCAGTATGTCTTCTGTTTAGGAAGTCCAATGCTGCACCTTAGTGCTAGATGGTCGGAAAAGAAAGTTGGTATTCGTTCGACGCCACTGATTTTGCTGGCTAAATGTGAACTTACGTATATGCGGTCGATCCGACTTTGCGCTTTAGTGCTAAAATATGTGTACTGGACAGACACGGGGTATTTGACCTCCCAAGCGTCCTGCCATTTCATCGTTTTCACAAGACCATCTAGTTCTGGGGAGAAATTGAAATTTGGCGTTTGGTCTTTCCTGTGTAGGACACAATTCCAGTCACCTCCGACTATCACATCAACGGGGTTTTCCTTTAGTAAAAACACTAGATCATTTTGAAAAAAATTGGCTCGTTCTTTTCGACCACCGCTTCCCGAAGGTACATAAACATTTATAATCGTAACACCGAAAATTTTAAAACTGATTCCCCGCCCCGATTCCAACATGGTGACATCTGTTATTGCAATACCTTCCTTGACCAGGACAGCGGTGCCGCAAGCGCCTTCCGTGGCGACATTGAGAATTGCAGTAAATCCCGGAACACACAAAGTTGAAAAACACACTTCTTGAAAAAGCGCAATATCGGTATCGGACTGATATATGAAGTCCCGGAGGGCAGCAATGTTAGTTGCACTCTGGATCTTGTTAATATTAACAGTCATAACGTGATACGTTTGATCCATAAGCAAGAGCTGTTATTGTTTACTGGACTTTCCGGCGATTAGGCATATATAGGCCGAATTCACATGTCATTCGTGGGCTCAAAGTGTAGTCGTGAGCTTGAGAGGTTGCGGTTAACACGCCATACCATTGTTCGCAGATACATGTGACAGTGTTGTCTCCGTATCGTCTGCCCATTCAAAACGACTATTCTGGGGAGATTGTCTACGTTGGGAAATAGGTACGTCCTGATGGTCTGAAAATTCGAGGCCTGGTGCTCCTTCGTCCCGGACACCGTTCTCAGGTGATGTCCGTAGATGCGATGGTATGCTACCGACCTCAGGTTCCCTCCGGCCATGGTCTTCGATCGTTGTCTGTTCCTGAATGCTCCTCAACCTATCTCGCAGAGCCGGGGCTAAGCTTTCAGCAGCCTGGTGTGCTAACCGCTTTTTGCGACGTTTCCTAGCTTTCCGAGGCGATCGTGACCGCTCTGGAGACGAATCGGGGGACTTTTCAGACGAATGCGGAGACGAAGGCGGCGATGCAAGCCGGTCTTGTGTCCTAGTCGAAGATCCAACGCTGCTCTTTTCACCAGGCGGGGAAGAGAGTACTACCGCAGTTAGACTCGCCCCTGTCGCAGGGGGCCTGTCAGCCGCGCTGTGGGAAGCAGAACCGTAGTCATTCACTCCTTGTGTCAGTTGGATGATCGAGTGATCTATGCTCATGTCTTGCCCAACAATATTCTGAACTGGATCGTCCGGTGCCGCTACTTTCATGTTGGTCTCGTCCTGTCGTTCGCAATCAGGCGGTTGCAGGGAGGTATCCACAGTCACCGCAGAAGGTTCTGCTCGCGAGCTACGAGAAGGATCGGCACAGTCGTAAGGTACAGGTACCTGACTTTCACTGGTGGTGCGCTGGGGCGCTGT
Organism: Schistocerca americana; assembly: GCF_021461395.2. Classification (NCBI taxonomy): domain Eukaryota; kingdom Metazoa; phylum Arthropoda; class Insecta; order Orthoptera; family Acrididae; genus Schistocerca; species Schistocerca americana. Next base: position 26,530 of record NW_025726235.1, on the reverse strand, counting down.
ATGGTTAGTCGTAGCTACGGATCTACCACTGTCTATATGGCTGTTAACGCTCTCGGGATGCTCGCATTGGTCCCCCAGTTCGAAAGATGTCTGCCGAGCTGATCGCAAAGGTGACGTGGCAGCAGCGTACGTCATCTGCAGGTGAACTACAGGCCCTGCACCTTCGGATTCTACACTTGGTAATTGAGGAACCCTCCGTCTACTGCACTCAGCACGCACGTGCTCTGTCGAGTTACAAATGGCACAGGTACGAGGCTGTCCATCATAAATGATCAACGCACGGTATCCTCCAATAATTACAAAGGAAGGAATGTGCTTGAGAAGTTCCATCTTAACCTGGCGAACGCCATTCAAAACGGGAAACATGTGTGGTTCTGACCACTTTTCCGCAACATTGGAAATTACTCTGCCATACGCCCCGAGAACACGATTAATTTCGACTACAGGCATTTCAAAAGGAAGCTCAAATACTCTTACTGTTCGTATTCCCATCCCAGCATAGGATACTACGACATCGCTAACTGAGCCGTCTAAGTGATTAAACTTAATAATACCTCCACATTGTTCAACAAGTGCGACACATTTAGCAGGATCTGCCAATTTCACATATGCCGAGTTAGTCACAAACGATAAATGAACTCCAACTAAATCATCTTTCGTAATTCCAACTTTTTCTGTGAGCCACAGTTTGATTTCAAAAGCTTTCGGTCGTACGAAATTTCTATCGAAAGCAAATTTAATCGTGTCTTTCCTCATTTTCATCAAACCAATACACAATTAGGTGAAGTAATGCGCTTGCGAGCCGGCCTACCTGGCTCGCAGGAAAACAGCCTTGTTGACACGAAACGTCCGCAGCGGCCGCCACACGTCCGTCTCGCGCCGAAGACGAGGCGCGAATATCACTGAACAACCGATGCTCGAGCCAACGGTAACTAGACGCTGCTTCCCGAGCAGGTGTCTCAAGGGAAAGTGGGACTGCCGTCAAGCGCCGTAGCATTCTGTGGAAAAGATGCTGCAGACGCTGAATCCTGCACTGAACTGCTTAAAAATGCCGCCAGAACGCGGTCCTCTGCGTACTCTTGCGTCGCCGGCGCCCAACTCTTGCCAAAGGATGCGAAATGTGCGCGGATACGCTGTCCGAATGCGTCTGGATGTGCTCCCCTAGCCCGCCTCGAAATGCGCCTGCCAGGTACGATCACCTTCGGCCGCTGCCGACTGGCGGGAAGCCGACACAGCGCGGACGCGCGGCGCTCGCTTGTGCGGTGGTGGTGTAATGGTCAGCATAGTTGCCTTCCAAGCGGTTGATCCGGGTTCGATTCCCGGCCACCGCAGCAGGCTTTTAATTTCGCGTATGAGTACTTTTGCCACGCTCTCTTAAACTATTGTTTTCTCGCCCTCTTACTCGCTGCATACCAGCCCTTAGTGTGTCTCGACTTGTCTCGACTTTGCTCAGCTGACGCGAGAGCTGACGCTCTCAAATCGGCCTATATCAAAACGACAAGCACGAGAAACGACTGAGAGAGGTAAGGAGAGGCGAGGCGATGGACACACAGCACGCCCCCTTCATTTCACGGTGGCGTCTCCCTGACCGAATCGGGCTGTAGCTCCGAAAACAAAGGAGAAACAAAAATAGGAAGTAAAACTGCCAATAGTGCCCTGTGTTCCCATGCGCTCACCCGCCCAAGTACTGACAAGGGCCAAAGTTGTTACGCATCGGCAATCGGACATTTTCTTTCATTTTCTCTTTATCGGTTGAGAACCAGTGTATTCAAGATATTATGGCCATTGCCGAGTGAATGCTGTAGTGCTTCCCGACGAGTCGGGTTCGGATCGTCTGTCAACTTCCACGCAGGGTGATGATCTTTTGGTCATCACACTCGCCAGCTGAGATGGGCGCTGCCTTTTCGCAGTAGTAAAAGAGTAGTGGCCCGTGGGGGGATCGAACCCACGACCTTCGCGTTATTAGCACGACGCTCTAACCAACTGAGCTAACGGGCCTCGGCAGATGCAGTTGCTCAGCCCTACGCTGGAAACAGGTGGCATGAAGCCATACACCATTTCTATGTGCGTCGTGTGTCTGCTTCCCTAGTCTATATTCTGCTGACGGTCACGAAACAGTAGCTATATTGCGAGCAGGACGGGAAACGGCCGCTCGGACAGCTCAAACTTGTCACGATTCGTGTGGAAAAAATTCCGTTCCGGTACCGAGAATCGAACCCGGGCCTCCTGGGTGAAAGCCAGGTATCCTAGCCACTAGACCACACCGGATGTGGCCGTTTCATTCGACCGTTCGTACGGTCGCTTGTCGCATTTCGTGTCGAGTGCCGCGTCGGCGCCCCTCTCTCTTTGCGAGCATCTTTGCACGTACTGACTGGCAAGGCGCGCACCTCAAACGTCGCAGAGCAATGCTTTTGGCTTCATGCTCTGCTGGGAGAAGAGGAAAAGGGAAGCTGTAAGTAGCAATAACAGGAAGTAAACATTTTCCCGCTGAAGCGTTGTGGATAACAAACAAGAAATACGTTGGCGCCGTAGCAACAGCACCACCATCAGTCACAGAAAATTAAACGCCCCGGGTGAGGATCGAACTGACGACCTTAAGATTATGAGACTTACGCGCTGCCTACTGCGCTACCGAGGCACGGGTGAACCGCTTGTCCTGGAAACTGGGTAAATACCCTACCCAATATTAGATGTAGAGACACTGTACTTCCTCGATAACGTGTTCTGTTGCTACACGTGCACTGCCGGCCCAGTTGATTGCGGTGTTGCTGCAGCTGTTGGCAACGATAGGCAGCACTCCTTGTCGTTAAAGTTCAGTGCCTCGGAGGCACCGGGACACAGCAACTTGTGAGGCCAGGTCGACGCTAGTCTGTAGAATATGATGCGAGCGTCCTAGTGGGGACCCGCGAGTGCTGCGTTCTCGGTTCTTCTCAAGGGAATCCAGCTATACATTCTTGTGGATCGTGCATCTCAAGCGCGCAAGCCACGCGGCAGCAATATCGCGGGAAAAGCAAAATGATGCATCGGCCGGGAATCGAACCCGGGCCGCCCGCGTGGCAGGCGAGCATTCTACCACTGAACCACCGATGCTCGAGCCAACGGTAACTAGACGCTGCTTCCCGAGCAGGTGTCTCAAGGGAAAGTGGGACTGCCGTCAAGCGCCGTAGCATTCTGTGGAAAAGATGCTGCAGACGCTGAATCCTGCACTGAACTGCTTAAAAATGCCGCCAGAACGCGGTCCTCTGCGTACTCTTGCGTCGCCGGCGCCCAACTCTTGCCAAAGGATGCGAAATGTGCGCGGATACGCTGTCCGAATGCGTCTGGATGTGCTCCCCTAGCCCGCCTCGAAATGCGCCTGCCAGGTACGATCACCTTCGGCCGCTGCCGACTGGCGGGAAGCCGACACAGCGCGGACGCGCGGCGCTCGCTTGTGCGGTGGTGGTGTAATGGTCAGCATAGTTGCCTTCCAAGCGGTTGATCCGGGTTCGATTCCCGGCCACCGCAGCAGGCTTTTAATTTCGCGTATGAGTACTTTTGCCACGCGCTCTTAAACTATTGTTTTCTCGCCCTCTTACTCGCTGCATACCAGCCCTTAGTGTGTCTCGACTTGTCTCGACTTTGCTCAGCTGACGCGAGAGCTGACGCTCTCAAATCGGCCTATATCAAAACGACAAGCACGAGAAACGACTGAGAGAGGTAAGGAGAGGCGAGGCGATGGACACACAGCACGCCCCCTTCATTTCACGGTGGCGTCTCCCTGACCGAATCGGGCTGTAGCTCCGAAAACAAAGGAGAAACAAAAATAGGAAGTAAAACTGCCAATAGTGCCCTGTGTTCCCATGCGCTCACCCGCCCAAGTACTGACAAGGGCCAAAGTTGTTACGCATCGGCAATCGGACATTTTCTTTCATTTTCTCTTTATCGGTTGAGAACCAGTGTATTCAAGATATTATGGCCATTGCCGAGTGAATGCTGTAGTGCTTCCCGACGAGTCGGGTTCGGATCGTCTGTCAACTTCCACGCAGGGTGATGATCTTTTGGTCATCACACTCGCCAGCTGAGATGGGCGCTGCCTTTTCGCAGTAGTAAAAGAGTAGTGGCCCGTGGGGGGATCGAACCCACGACCTTCGCGTTATTAGCACGACGCTCTAACCAACTGAGCTAACGGGCCTCGGCAGATGCAGTTGCTCAGCCCTACGCTGGAAACAGGTGGCATGAAGCCATACACCATTTCTATGTGCGTCGTGTGTCTGCTTCCCTAGTCTATATTCTGCTGACGGTCACGAAACAGTAGCTATATTGCGAGCAGGACGGGAAACGGCCGCTCGGACAGCTCAAACTTGTCACGATTCGTGTGGAAAAAATTCCGTTCCGGTACCGGGAATCGAACCCGGGCCTCCTGGGTGAAAGCCAGGTATCCTAGCCACTAGACCACACCGGATGTGGCCGTTTCATTCGACCGTTCGTACGGTCGCTTGTCGCATTTCGTGTCGAGTGCCGCGTCGGCGCCCCTCTCTCTTTGCGAGCATCTTTGCACGTACTGACTGGCAAGGCGCGCACCTCAAACGTCGCAGAGCAATGCTTTTGGCTTCATGCTCTGCTGGGAGAAGAGGAAAAGGGAAGCTGTAAGTAGCAATAACAGGAAGTAAACATTTTCCCGCTGAAGCGTTGTGGATAACAAACAAGAAATACGTTGGCGCCCTAGCAACAGCACCACCATCAGTCACAGAAAATTAAACGCCCCGGGTGAGGATCGAACTGACGACCTTAAGATTATGAGACTTACGCGCTGCCTACTGCGCTACCGAGGCACGGGTGAACCGCTTGTCCTGGAAACTGGGTAAATACCCTACCCAATATTAGATGTAGAGACACTGTACTTCCTCGATAACGTGTTCTGTTGCTACACGTGCACTGCCGGCCCAGTTGATTGCGGTGTTGCTGCAGCTGTTGGCAACGATAGGCAGCACTCCTTGTCGTTAAAGTTCAGTGCCTCGGAGGCACCGGGACACAGCAACTTGTGAGGCCAGGTCGACGCTAGTCTGTAGAATATGATGCGAGCGTCCTAGTGGGGACCCGCGAGTGCTGCGTTCTCGGTTCTTCTCAAGGGAATCCAGCTATACATTCTTGTGGATCGTGCATCTCAAGCGCGCAAGCCACGCGGCAGCAATATCGCGGGAAAAGCAAAATGATGCATCGGCCGGGAATCGAACCCGGGCCGCCCGCGTGGCAGGCGAGCATTCTACCACTGAACCACCGATGCTCGAGCCAACGATAACTAGACGCTGCTTCCCGAGCAGGTGTCTCAAGGGAAAGTGGGACTGCCGTCAAGCGCCGTAGCATTCTGTGGAAAAGATGCTGCAGACGCTGAATCCTGCACTGAACTGCTTAAAAATGCCGCCAGAACGCGGTCCTCTGCGTACTCTTGCGTCGCCGGCGCCCAACTCTTGCCAAAGGATGCGAAATGTGCGCGGATACGCTGTCCGAATGCGTCTGGATGTGCTCCCCTAGCCCGCCTCGAAATGCGCCTGCCAGGTACGATCACCTTCGGCCGCTGCCGACTGGCGGGAAGCCGACACAGCGCGGACGCGCGGCGCTCGCTTGTGCGGTGGTGGTGTAATGGTCAGCATAGTTGCCTTCCAAGCGGTTGATCCGGGTTCGATTCCCGGCCACCGCAGCAGGCTTTTAATTTCGCGTATGAGTACTTTTGCCACGCGCTCTTAAACTATTGTTTTCTCGCCCTCTTACTCGCTGCATACCAGCCCTTAGTGTGTCTCGACTTGTCTCGACTTTGCTCAGCTGACGCGAGAGCTGACGCTCTCAAATCGGCCTATATCAAAACGACAAGCACGAGAAACGACTGAGAGAGGTAAGGAGAGGCGAGGCGATGGACACACAGCACGCCCCCTTCATTTCACGGTGGCGTCTCCCTGACCGAATCGGGCTGTAGCTCCGAAAACAAAGGAGAAACAAAAATAGGAAGTAAAACTGCCAATAGTGCCCTGTGTTCCCATGCGCTCACCCGCCCAAGTACTGACAAGGGCCAAAGTTGTTACGCATCGGCAATCGGACATTTTCTTTCATTTTCTCTTTATCGGTTGAGAACCAGTGTATTCAAGATATTATGGCCATTGCCGAGTGAATGCTGTAGTGCTTCCCGACGAGTCGGGTTCGGATCGTCTGTCAACTTCCACGCAGGGTGATGATCTTTTGGTCATCACACTCGCCAGCTGAGATGGGCGCTGCCTTTTCGCAGTAGTAAAAGAGTAGTGGCCCGTGGGGGGATCGAACCCACGACCTTCGCGTTATTAGCACGACGCTCTAACCAACTGAGCTAACGGGCCGCGGCAGATGCAGTTGCTCAGCCCTACGCTGGAAACAGGTGGCATGAAGCCATACACCATTTCTATGTGCGTCGTGTGTCTGCTTCCCTAGTCTATATTCTGCTGACGGTCACGAAACAGTAGCTATATTGCGAGCAGGACGGGAAACGGCCGCTCGGACAGCTCAAACTTGTCACGATTCGTGTGGAAAAAATTCCGTTCCGGTACCGGGAATCGAACCCGGGCCTCCTGGGTGAAAGCCAGGTATCCTAGCCACTAGACCACACCGGATGTGGCCGTTTCATTCGACCGTTCGTACGGTCGCTTGTCGCATTTCGTGTCGAGTGCCGCGTCGGCGCCCCTCTCTCTTTGCGAGCATCTTTGCACGTACTGACTGGCAAGGCGCGCACCTCAAACGTCGCAGAGCAATGCTTTTGGCTTCATGCTCTGCTGGGAGAAGAGGAAAAGGGAAGCTGTAAGTAGCAGTAACAGGAAGTAAACATTTTCCCGCTGAAGCGTTGTGGATAACAAACAAGAAATACGTTGGCGCCCTAGCAACAGCACCACCATCAGTCACAGAAAATTAAACGCCCCGGGTGAGGATCGAACTGACGACCTTAAGATTATGAGACTTACGCGCTGCCTACTGCGCTACCGAGGCACGGGTGAACCGCTTGTCCTGGAAACTGGGTAAATACCCTACCCAATATTAGATGTAGAGACACTGTACTTCCTCGATAACGTGTTCTGTTGCTACACGTGCACTGCCGGCCCAGTTGATTGCGGTGTTGCTGCAGCTGTTGGCAACGATAGGCAGCACTCCTTGTCGTTAAAGTTCAGTGCCTCGGAGGCACCGGGACACAGCAACTTGTGAGGCCAGGTCGACGCTAGTCTGTAGAATATGATGCGAGCGTCCTAGTGGGGACCCGCGAGTGCTGCGTTCTCGGTTCTTCTCAAGGGAATCCAGCTATACATTCTTGTGGATCGTGCATCTCAAGCGCGCAAGCCACGCGGCAGCAATATCGCGGGAAAAGCAAAATGATACATCGGCCGGGAATCGAACCCGGGCCGCCCGCGTGGCAGGCGAGCATTCTACCACTGAACCACCGATGCTCGAGCCAACGGTAACTAGACGCTGCTTCCCGAGCAGGTGTCTCAAGGGAAAGTGGGACTGCCGTCAAGCGCCGTAGCATTCTGTGGAAAAGATGCTGCAGACGCTGAATCCTGCACTGAACTGCTTAAAAATGCCGCCAGAACGCGGTCCTCTGCGTACTCTTGCGTCGCCGGCGCCCAACTCTTGCCAAAGGATGCGAAATGTGCGCGGATACGCTGTCCGAATGCGTCTGGATGTGCTCCCCTAGCCCGCCTCGAAATGCGCCTGCCAGGTACGATCACCTTCGGCCGCTGCCGACTGGCGGGAAGCCGACACAGCGCGGACGCGCGGCGCTCGCTTGTGCGGTGGTGGTGTAATGGTCAGCATAGTTGCCTTCCAAGCGGTTGATCCGGGTTCGATTCCCGGCCACCGCAGCAGGCTTTTAATTTCGCGTATGAGTACTTTTGCCACGCGCTCTTAAACTATTGTTTTCTCGCCCTCTTACTCGCTGCATACCAGCCCTTAGTGTGTCTCGACTTGTCTCGACTTTGCTCAGCTGACGCGAGAGCTGACGCTCTCAAATCGGCCTATATCAAAACGACAAGCACGAGAAACGACTGAGAGAGGTAAGGAGAGGCGAGGCGATGGACACACAGCACGCCCCCTTCATTTCACGGTGGCGTCTCCCTGACCGAATCGGGCTGTAGCTCCGAAAACAAAGGAGAAACAAAAATAGGAAGTAAAACTGCCAATAGTGCCCTGTGTTCCCATGCGCTCACCCGCCCAAGTACTGACAAGGGCCAAAGTTGTTACGCATCGGCAATCGGACATTTTCTTTCATTTTCTCTTTATCGGTTGAGAACCAGTGTATTCAAGATATTATGGCCATTGCCGAGTGAATGCTGTAGTGCTTCCCGACGAGTCGGGTTCGGATCGTCTGTCAACTTCCACGCAGGGTGATGATCTTTTGGTCATCACACTCGCCAGCTGAGATGGGCGCTGCCTTTTCGCAGTAGTAAAAGAGTAGTGGCCCGTGGGGGGATCGAACCCACGACCTTCGCGTTATTAGCACGACGCTCTAACCAACTGAGCTAACGGGCCTCGGCAGATGCAGTTGCTCAGCCCTACGCTGGAAACAGGTGGCATGAAGCCATACACCATTTCTATGTGCGTCGTGTGTCTGCTTCCCTAGTCTATATTCTGCTGACGGTCACGAAACAGTAGCTATATTGCGAGCAGGACGGGAAACGGCCGCTCGGACAGCTCAAACTTGTCACGATTCGTGTGGAAAAAATTCCGTTCCGGTACCGGGAATCGAACCCGGGCCTCCTGGGTGAAAGCCAGGTATCCTAGCCACTAGACCACGCCGGATGTGGCCGTTTCATTCGACCGTTCGTACGGTCGCTTGTCGCATTTCGTGTCGAGTGCCGCGTCGGCGCCCCTCTCTCTTTGCGAGCATCTTTGCACGTACTGACTGGCAAGGCGCGCACCTCAAACGTCGCAGAGCAATGCTTTTGGCTTCATGCTCTGCTGGGAGAAGAGGAAAAGGGAAGCTGTAAGTAGCAATAACAGGAAGTAAACATTTTCCCGCTGAAGCGTTGTGGATAACAAACAAGAAATACGTTGGCGCCCTAGCAACAGCACCACCATCAGTCACAGAAAATTAAACGCCCCGGGTGAGGATCGAACTGACGACCTTAAGATTATGAGACTTACGCGCTGCCTACTGCGCTACCGAGGCACGGGTGAACCGCTTGTCCTGGAAACTGGGTAAATACCCTACCCAATATTAGATGTAGAGACACTGTACTTCCTCGATAACGTGTTCTGTTGCTACACGTGCACTGCCGGCCCAGTTGATTGCGGTGTTGCTGCAGCTGTTGGCAACGATAGGCAGCACTCCTTGTCGTTAAAGTTCAGTGCCTCGGAGGCACCGGGACACAGCAACTTGTGAGGCCAGGTCGACGCTAGTCTGTAGAATATGATGCGAGCGTCCTAGTGGGGACCCGCGAGTGCTGCGTTCTCGGTTCTTCTCAAGGGAATCCAGCTATACATTCTTGTGGATCGTGCATCTCAAGCGCGCAAGCCACGCGGCAGCAATATCGCGGGAAAAGCAAAATGATGCATCGGCCGGGAATCGAACCCGGGCCGCCCGCGTGGCAAGCGAGCATTCTACCACTGAACCACCGATGCTCGAGCCAACGGTAACTAGACGCTGCTTCCCGAGCAGGTGTCTCAAGGGAAAGTGGGACTGCCGTCAAGCGCCGTAGCATTCTGTGGAAAAGATGCTGCAGACGCTGAATCCTGCACTGAACTGCTTAAAAATGCCGCCAGAACGCGGTCCTCTGCGTACTCTTGCGTCGCCGGCGCCCAACTCTTGCCAAAGGATGCGAAATGTGCGCGGATACGCTGTCCGAATGCGTCTGGATGTGCTCCCCTAGCCCGCCTCGAAATGCGCCTGCCAGGTACGATCACCTTCGGCCGCTGCCGACTGGCGGGAAGCCGACACAGCGCGGACGCGCGGCGCTCGCTTGTGCGGTGGTGGTGTAATGGTCAGCATAGTTGCCTTCCAAGCGGTTGATCCGGGTTCGATTCCCGGCCACCGCAGCAGGCTTTTAATTTCGCGTATGAGTACTTTTGCCACGCGCTCTTAAACTATTGTTTTCTCGCCCTCTTACTCGCTGCATACCAGCCCTTAGTGTGTCTCGACTTGTCTCGACTTTGCTCAGCTGACGCGAGAGCTGACGCTCTCAAATCGGCCTATATCAAAACGACAAGCACGAGAAACGACTGAGAGAGGTAAGGAGAGGCGAGGCGATGGACACACAGCACGCCCCCTTCATTTCACGGTGGCGTCTCCCTGACCGAATCGGGCTGTAGCTCCGAAAACAAAGGAGAAACAAAAATAGGAAGTAAAACTGCCAATAGTGCCCTGTGTTCCCATGCGCTCACCCGCCCAAGTACTGACAAGGGCCAAAGTTGTTACGCATCGGCAATCGGACATTTTCTTTCATTTTCTCTTTATCGGTTGAGAACCAGTGTATTCAAGATATTATGGCCATTGCCGAGTGAATGCTGTAGTGCTTCCCGACGAGTCGGGTTCGGATCGTCTGTCAACTTCCACGCAGGGTGATGATCTTTTGGTCATCACACTCGCCAGCTGAGATGGGCGCTGCCTTTTCGCAGTAGTAAAAGAGTAGTGGCCCGTGGGGGGATCGAACCCACGACCTTCGCGTTATTAGCACGACGCTCTAACCAACTGAGCTAACGGGCCTCGGCAGATGCAGTTGCTCAGCCCTACGTTGGAAACAGGTGGCATGAAGCCATACACCATTTCTATGTGCGTCGTGTGTCTGCTTCCCTAGTCTATATTCTGCTGACGGTCACGAAACAGTAGCTATATTGCGAGCAGGACGGGAAACGGCCGCTCGGACAGCTCAAACTTGTCACGATTCGTGTGGAAAAAATTCCGTTCCGGTACCGGGAATCGAACCCGGGCCTCCTGGGTGAAAGCCAGGTATCCTAGCCACTAGACCACGCCGGATGTGGCCGTTTCATTCGACCGTTCGTACGGTCGCTTGTCGCATTTCGTGTCGAGTGCCGCGTCGGCGCCCCTCTCTCTTTGCGAGCATCTTTGCACGTACTGACTGGCAAGGCGCGCACCTCAAACGTCGCAGAGCAATGCTTTTGGCTTCATGCTCTGCTGGGAGAAGAGGAAAAGGGAAGCTGTAAGTAGCAATAACAGGAAGTAAACATTTTCCCGCTGAAGCGTTGTGGATAACAAACAAGAAATACGTTGGCGCCCTAGCAACAGCACCACCATCAGTCACAGAAAATTAAACGCCCCGGGTGAGGATCGAACTGACGACCTTAAGATTATGAGACTTACGCGCTGCCTACTGCGCTACCGAGGCACGGGTGAACCGCTTGTCCTGGAAACTGGGTAAATACCCTACCCAATATTAGATGTAGAGACACTGTACTTCCTCGATAACGTGTTCTGTTGCTACACGTGCACTGCCGGCCCAGTTGATTGCGGTGTTGCTGCAGCTGTTGGCAACGATAGGCAGCACTCCTTGTCGTTAAAGTTCAGTGCCTCGGAGGCACCGGGACACAGCAACTTGTGAGGCCAGGTCGACGCTAGTCTGTAGAATATGATGCGAGCGTCCTAGTGGGGACCCGCGAGTGCTGCGTTCTCGGTTCTTCTCAAGGGAATCCAGCTATACATTCTTGTGGATCGTGCATCTCAAGCGCGCAAGCCACGCGGCAGCAATATCGCGGGAAAAGCAAAATGATGCATCGGCCGGGAATCGAACCCGGGCCGCCCGCGTGGCAGGCGAGCATTCTACCACTGAACCACCGATGCTCGAGCCAACGGTAACTAGACGCTGCTTCCCGAGCAGGTGTCTCAAGGGAAAGTGGGACTGCCGTCAAGCGCCGTAGCATTCTGTGGAAAAGATGCTGCAGACGCTGAATCCTGCACTGAACTGCTTAAAAATGCCGCCAGAACGCGGTCCTCTGCGTACTCTTGCGTCGCCGGCGCCCAACTCTTGCCAAAGGATGCGAAATGTGCGCGGATACGCTGTCCGAATGCGTCTGGATGTGCTCCCCTAGCCCGCCTCGAAATGCGCCTGCCAGGTACGATCACCTTCGGCCGCTGCCGACTGGCGGGAAGCCGACACAGCGCGGACGCGCGGCGCTCGCTTGTGCGGTGGTGGTGTAATGGTCAGCATAGTTGCCTTCCAAGCGGTTGATCCGGGTTCGATTCCCGGCCACCGCAGCAGGCTTTTAATTTCGCGTATGAGTACTTTTGCCACGCGCTCTTAAACTATTGTTTTCTCGCCCTCTTACTCGCTGCATACCAGCCCTTAGTGTGTCTCGACTTGTCTCGACTTTGCTCAGCTGACGCGAGAGCTGACGCTCTCAAATCGGCCTATATCAAAACGACAAGCACGAGAAACGACTGAGAGAGGTAAGGAGAGGCGAGGCGATGGACACACAGCACGCCCCCTTCATTTCACGGTGGCGTCTCCCTGACCGAATCGGGCTGTAGCTCCGAAAACAAAGGAGAAACAAAAATAGGAAGTAAAACTGCCAATAGTGCCCTGTGTTCCCATGCGCTCACCCGCCCAAGTACTGACAAGGGCCAAAGTTGTTACGCATCGGCAATCGGACATTTTCTTTCATTTTCTCTTTATCGGTTGAGAACCAGTGTATTCAAGATATTATGGCCATTGCCGAGTGAATGCTGTAGTGCTTCCCGACGAGTCGGGTTCGGATCGTCTGTCAACTTCCACGCAGGGTGATGATCTTTTGGTCATCACACTCGCCAGCTGAGATGGGCGCTGCCTTTTCGCAGTAGTAAAAGAGTAGTGGCCCGTGGGGGGATCGAACCCACGACCTTCGCGTTATTAGCACGACGCTCTAACCAACTGAGCTAACGGGCCTCGGCAGATGCAGTTGCTCAGCCCTACGCTGGAAACAGGTGGCATGAAGCCATACACCATTTCTATGTGCGTCGTGTGTCTGCTTCCCTAGTCTATATTCTGCTGGCGGTCACGAAACAGTAGCTATATTGCGAGCAGGACGGGAAACGGCCGCTCGGACAGCTCAAACTTGTCACGATTCGTGTGGAAAAAATTCCGTTCCGGTACCGGGAATCGAACCCGGGCCTCCTGGGTGAAAGCCAGGTATCCTAGCCACTAGACCACGCCGGATGTGGCCGTTTCATTCGACCGTTCGTACGGTCGCTTGTCGCATTTCGTGTCGAGTGCCGCGTCGGCGCCCCTCTCTCTTTGCGAGCATCTTTGCACGTACTGACTGGCAAGGCGCGCACCTCAAACGTCGCAGAGCAATGCTTTTGGCTTCATGCTCTGCTGGGAGAAGAGGAAAAGGGAAGCTGTAAGTAGCAATAACAGGAAGTAAACATTTTCCCGCTGAAGCGTTGTGGATAACAAACAAGAAATACGTTGGCGCCCTAGCAACAGCACCACCATCAGTCACAGAAAATTAAACGCCCCGGGTGAGGATCGAACTGACGACCTTAAGATTATGAGACTTACGCGCTGCCTACTGCGCTACCGAGGCACGGGTGAACCGCTTGTCCTGGAAACTGGGTAAATACCCTACCCAATATTAGATGTAGAGACACTGTACTTCCTCGATAACGTGTTCTGTTGCTACACGTGCACTGCCGGCCCAGTTGATTGCGGTGTTGCTGCAGCTGTTGGCAACGATAGGCAGCACTCCTTGTCGTTAAAGTTCAGTGCCTCGGAGGCACCGGGACACAGCAACTTGTGAGGCCAGGTCGACGCTAGTCTGTAGAATATGATGCGAGCGTCCTAGTGGGGACCCGCGAGTGCTGCGTTCTCGGTTCTTCTCAAGGGAATCCAGCTATACATTCTTGTGGATCGTGCATCTCAAGCGCGCAAGCCACGCGGCAGCAATATCGCGGGAAAAGCAAAATGATGCATCGGCCGGGAATCGAACCCGGGCCGCCCGCGTGGCAGGCGAGCATTCTACCACTGAACCACCGATGCTCGAGCCAACGGTAACTAGACGCTGCTTCCCGAGCAGGTGTCTCAAGGGAAAGTGGGACTGCCGTCAAGCGCCGTAGCATTCTGTGGAAAAGATGCTGCAGACGCTGAATCCTGCACTGAACTGCTTAAAAATGCCGCCAGAACGCGGTCCTCTGCGTACTCTTGCGTCGCCGGCGCCCAACTCTTGCCAAAGGATGCGAAATGTGCGCGGATACGCTGTCCGAATGCGTCTGGATGTGCTCCCCTAGCCCGCCTCGAAATGCGCCTGCCAGGTACGATCACCTTCGGCCGCTGCCGACTGGCGGGAAGCCGACACAGCGCGGACGCGCGGCGCTCGCTTGTGCGGTGGTGGTGTAATGGTCAGCATAGTTGCCTTCCAAGCGGTTGATCCGGGTTCGATTCCCGGCCACCGCAGCAGGCTTTTAATTTCGCGTATGAGTACTTTTGCCACGCGCTCTTAAACTATTGTTTTCTCGCCCTCTTACTCGCTGCATACCAGCCCTTAGTGTGTCTCGACTTGTCTCGACTTTGCTCAGCTGACGCGAGAGCTGACGCTCTCAAATCGGCCTATATCAAAACGACAAGCACGAGAAACGACTGAGAGAGGTAAGGAGAGGCGAGGCGATGGACACACAGCACGCCCCCTTCATTTCACGGTGGCGTCTCCCTGACCGAATCGGGCTGTAGCTCCGAAAACAAAGGAGAAACAAAAATAGGAAGTAAAACTGCCAATAGTGCCCTGTGTTCCCATGCGCTCACCCGCCCAAGTACTGACAAGGGCCAAAGTTGTTACGCATCGGCAATCGGACATTTTCTTTCATTTTCTCTTTATCGGTTGAGAACCAGTGTATTCAAGATATTATGGCCATTGCCGAGTGAATGCTGTAGTGCTTCCCGACGAGTCGGGTTCGGATCGTCTGTCAACTTCCACGCAGGGTGATGATCTTTTGGTCATCACACTCGCCAGCTGAGATGGGCGCTGCCTTTTCGCAGTAGTAAAAGAGTAGTGGCCCGTGGGGGGATCGAACCCACGACCTTCGCGTTATTAGCACGACGCTCTAACCAACTGAGCTAACGGGCCTCGGCAGATGCAGTTGCTCAGCCCTACGCTGGAAACAGGTGGCATGAAGCCATACACCATTTCTATGTGCGTCGTGTGTCTGCTTCCCTAGTCTATATTCTGCTGACGGTCACGAAACAGTAGCTATATTGCGAGCAGGACGGGAAACGGCCGCTCGGACAGCTCAAACTTGTCACGATTCGTGTGGAAAAAATTCCGTTCCGGTACCGGGAATCGAACCCGGGCCTCCTGGGTGAAAGCCAGGTATCCTAGCCACTAGACCACACCGGATGTGGCCGTTTCATTCGACCGTTCGTACGGTCGCTTGTCGCATTTCGTGTCGAGTGCCGCGTCGGCGCCCCTCTCTCTTTGCGAGCATCTTTGCACGTACTGACTGGCAAGGCGCGCACCTCAAACGTCGCAGAGCAATGCTTTTGGCTTCATGCTCTGCTGGGAGAAGAGGAAAAGGGAAGCTGTAAGTAGCAATAACAGGAAGTAAACATTTTCCCGCTGAAGCGTTGTGGATAACAAACAAGAAATACGTTGGCGCCCTAGCAACAGCACCACCATCAGTCACAGAAAATTAAACGCCCCGGGTGAGGATCGAACTGACGACCTTAAGATTATGAGACTTACGCGCTGCCTACTGCGCTACCGAGGCACGGGTGAACCGCTTGTCCTGGAAACTGGGTAAATACCCTACCCAATATTAGATGTAGAGACACTGTACTTCCTCGATAACGTGTTCTGTTGCTACACGTGCACTGCCGGCCCAGTTGATTGCGGTGTTGCTGCAGCTGTTGGCAACGATAGGCAGCACTCCTTGTCGTTAAAGTTCAGTGCCTCGGAGGCACCGGGACACAGCAACTTGTGAGGCCAGGTCGACGCTAGTCTGTAGAATATGATGCGAGCGTCCTAGTGGGGACCCGCGAGTGCTGCGTTCTCGGTTCTTCTCAAGGGAATCCAGCTATACATTCTTGTGGATCGTGCATCTCAAGCGCGCAAGCCACGCGGCAGCAATATCGCGGGAAAAGCAAAATGATGCATCGGCCGGGAATCGAACCCGGGCCGCCCGCGTGGCAGGCGAGCATTCTACCACTGAACCACCGATGCTCGAGCCAACGGTAACTAGACGCTGCTTCCCGAGCAGGTGTCTCAAGGGAAAGTGGGACTGCCGTCAAGCGCCGTAGCATTCTGTGGAAAAGATGCTGCAGACGCTGAATCCTGCACTGAACTGCTTAAAAATGCCGCCAGAACGCGGTCCTCTGCGTACTCTTGCGTCGCCGGCGCCCAACTCTTGCCAAAGGATGCGAAATGTGCGCGGATACGCTGTCCGAATGCGTCTGGATGTGCTCCCCTAGCCCGCCTCGAAATGCGCCTGCCAGGTACGATCACCTTCGGCCGCTGCCGACTGGCGGGAAGCCGACACAGCGCGGACGCGCGGCGCTCGCTTGTGCGGTGGTGGTGTAATGGTCAGCATAGTTGCCTTCCAAGCGGTTGATCCGGGTTCGATTCCCGGCCACCGCAGCAGGCTTTTAATTTCGCGTATGAGTACTTTTGCCACGCGCTCTTAAACTATTGTTTTCTCGCCCTCTTACTCGCTGCATACCAGCCCTTAGTGTGTCTCGACTTGTCTCGACTTTGCTCAGCTGACGCGAGAGCTGACGCTCTCAAATCGGCCTATATCAAAACGACAAGCACGAGAAACGACTGAGAGAGGTAAGGAGAGGCGAGGCGATGGACACACAGCACGCCCCCTTCATTTCACGGTGGCGTCTCCCTGACCGAATCGGGCTGTAGCTCCGAAAACAAAGGAGAAACAAAAATAGGAAGTAAAACTGCCAATAGTGCCCTGTGTTCCCATGCGCTCACCCGCCCAAGTACTGACAAGGGCCAAAGTTGTTACGCATCGGCAATCGGACATTTTCTTTCATTTTCTCTTTATCGGTTGAGAACCAGTGTATTCAAGATATTATGGCCATTGCCGAGTGAATGCTGTAGTGCTTCCCGACGAGTCGGGTTCGGATCGTCTGTCAACTTCCACGCAGGGTGATGATCTTTTGGTCATCACACTCGCCAGCTGAGATGGGCGCTGCCTTTTCGCAGTAGTAAAAGAGTAGTGGCCCGTGGGGGGATCGAACCCACGACCTTCGCGTTATTAGCACGACGCTCTAACCAACTGAGCTAACGGGCCTCGGCAGATGCAGTTGCTCAGCCCTACGCTGGAAACAGGTGGCATGAAGCCATACACCATTTCTATGTGCGTCGTGTGTCTGCTTCCCTAGTCTATATTCTGCTGACGGTCACGAAACAGTAGCTATATTGCGAGCAGGACGGGAAACGGCCGCTCGGACAGCTCAAACTTGTCACGATTCGTGTGGAAAAAATTCCGTTCCGGTACCGGGAATCGAACCCGGGCCTCCTGGGTGAAAGCCAGGTATCCTAGCCACTAGACCACACCGGATGTGGCCGTTTCATTCGACCGTTCGTACGGTCGCTTGTCGCATTTCGTGTCGAGTGCCGCGTCGGCGCCCCTCTCTCTTTGCGAGCATCTTTGCACGTACTGACTGGCAAGGCGCGCACCTCAAACGTCGCAGAGCAATGCTTTTGGCTTCATGCTCTGCTGGGAGAAGAGGAAAAGGGAAGCTGTAAGTAGCAATAACAGGAAGTAAACATTTTCCCGCTGAAGCGTTGTGGATAACAAACAAGAAATACGTTGGCGCCCTAGCAACAGCACCACCATCAGTCACAGAAAATTAAACGCCCCGGGTGAGGATCGAACTGACGACCTTAAGATTATGAGACTTACGCGCTGCCTACTGCGCTACCGAGGCACGGGTGAACCGCTTGTCCTGGAAACTGGGTAAATACCCTACCCAATATTAGATGTAGAGACACTGTACTTCCTCGATTACGTGTTCTGTTGCTACACGTGCACTGCCGGCCCAGTTGATTGCGGTGTTGCTGCAGCTGTTGGCAACGATAGGCAGCACTTCTTGTCGTTAAAGTTCAGTGCCTCGGAGGCACCGGGACACAGCAACTTGTGAGGCCAGGTCGACGCTAGTCTGTAGAATATGATGCGAGCGTCCTAGTGGGGACCCGCGAGTGCTGCGTTCTCGGTTCTTCTCAAGGGAATCCAGCTATACATTCTTGTGGATCGTGCATCTCAAGCGCGCAAGCCACGCGGCAGCAATATCGCGGGAAAAGCAAAATGATGCATCGGCCGGGAATCGAACCCGGGCCGCCCGCGTGGCAGGCGAGCATTCTACCACTGAACCACCGATGCTCGAGCCAACGGTAACTAGACGCTGCTTCCCGAGCAGGTGTCTCAAGGGAAAGTGGGACTGCCGTCAAGCGCCGTAGCATTCTGTGGAAAAGATGCTGCAGACGCTGAATCCTGCACTGAACTGCTTAAAAATGCCGCCAGAACGCGGTCCTCTGCGTACTCTTGCGTCGCCGGCGCCCAACTCTTGCCAAAGGATGCGAAATGTGCGCGGATACGCTGTCCGAATGCGTCTGGATGTGCTCCCCTAGCCCGCCTCGAAATGCGCCTGCCAGGTACGATCACCTTCGGCCGCTGCCGACTGGCGGGAAGCCGACACAGCGCGGACGCGCGGCGCTCGCTTGTGCGGTGGTGGTGTAATGGTCAGCATAGTTGCCTTCCAAGCGGTTGATCCGGGTTCGATTCCCGGCCACCGCAGCAGGCTTTTAATTTCGCGTATGAGTACTTTTGCCACGCGCTCTTAAACTATTGTTTTCTCGCCCTCTTACTCGCTGCATACCAGCCCTTAGTGTGTCTCGACTTGTCTCGACTTTGCTCAGCTGACGCGAGAGCTGACGCTCTCAAATCGGCCTATATCAAAACGACAAGCACGAGAAACGACTGAGAGAGGTAAGGAGAGGCGAGGCGATGGACACACAGCACGCCCCCTTCATTTCACGGTGGCGTCTCCCTGACCGAATCGGGCTGTAGCTCCGAAAACAAAGGAGAAACAAAAATAGGAAGTAAAACTGCCAATAGTGCCCTGTGTTCCCATGCGCTCACCCGCCCAAGTACTGACAAGGGCCAAAGTTGTTACGCATCGGCAATCGGACATTTTCTTTCATTTTCTCTTTATCGGTTGAGAACCAGTGTATTCAAGATATTATGGCCATTGCCGAGTGAATGCTGTAGTGCTTCCCGACGAGTCGGGTTCGGATCGTCTGTCAACTTCCACGCAGGGTGATGATCTTTTGGTCATCACACTCGCCAGCTGAGATGGGCGCTGCCTTTTCGCAGTAGTAAAAGAGTAGTGGCCCGTGGGGGGATCGAACCCACGACCTTCGCGTTATTAGCACGACGCTCTAACCAACTGAGCTAACGGGCCTCGGCAGATGCAGTTGCTCAGCCCTACGCTGGAAACAGGTGGCATGAAGCCATACACCATTTCTATGTGCGTCGTGTGTCTGCTTCCCTAGTCTATATTCTGCTGACGGTCACGAAACAGTAGCTATATTGCGAGCAGGACGGGAAACGGCCGCTCGGACAGCTCAAACTTGTCACGATTCGTGTGGAAAAAATTCCGTTCCGGTACCGGGAATCGAACCCGGGCCTCCTGGGTGAAAGCCAGGTATCCTAGCCACTAGACCACACCGGATGTGGCCGTTTCATTCGACCGTTCGTACGGTCGCTTGTCGCATTTCGTGTCGAGTGCCGCGTCGGCGCCCCTCTCTCTTTGCGAGCATCTTTGCACGTACTGACTGGCAAGGCGCGCACCTCAAACGTCGCAGAGCAATGCTTTTGGCTTCATGCTCTGCTGGGAGAAGAGGAAAAGGGAAGCTGTAAGTAGCAATAACAGGAAGTAAACATTTTCCCGCTGAAGCGTTGTGGATAACAAACAAGAAATACGTTGGCGCCCTAGCAACAGCACCACCATCAGTCACAGAAAATTAAACGCCCCGGGTGAGGATCGAACTGACGACCTTAAGATTATGAGACTTACGCGCTGCCTACTGCGCTACCGAGGCACGGGTGAACGGCTTGTCCTGGAAACTGGGTAAATACCCTACCCAATATTAGATGTAGAGACACTGTACTTCCTCGATAACGTGTTCTGTTGCTACACGTGCACTGCCGGCCCAGTTGATTGCGGTGTTGCTGCAGCTGTTGGCAACGATAGGCAGCACTTCTTGTCGTTAAAGTTCAGTGCCTCGGAGGCACCGGGACACAGCAACTTGTGAGGCCAGGTCGACGCTAGTCTGTAGAATATGATGCGAGCGTCCTAGTGGGGACCCGCGAGTGCTGCGTTCTCGGTTCTTCTCAAGGGAATCCAGCTATACATTCTTGTGGATCGTGCATCTCAAGCGCGCAAGCCACGCGGCAGCAATATCGCGGGAAAAGCAAAATGATGCATCGGCCGGGAATCGAACCCGGGCCGCCCGCGTGGCAGGCGAGCATTCTACCACTGAACCACCGATGCTCGAGCCAACGGTAACTAGACGCTGCTTCCCGAGCAGGTGTCTCAAGGGAAAGTGGGACTGCCGTCAAGCGCCGTAGCATTCTGTGGAAAAGATGCTGCAGACGCTGAATCCTGCACTGAACTGCTTAAAAATGCCGCCAGAACGCGGTCCTCTGCGTACTCTTGCGTCGCCGGCGCCCAACTCTTGCCAAAGGATGCGAAATGTGCGCGGATACGCTGTCCGAATGCGTCTGGATGTGCTCCCCTAGCCCGCCTCGAAATGCGCCTGCCAGGTACGATCACCTTCGGCCGCTGCCGACTGGCGGGAAGCCGACACAGCGCGGACGCGCGGCGCTCGCTTGTGCGGTGGTGGTGTAATGGTCAGCATAGTTGCCTTCCAAGCGGTTGATCCGGGTTCGATTCCCGGCCACCGCAGCAGGCTTTTAATTTCGCGTATGAGTACTTTTGCCACGCGCTCTTAAACTATTGTTTTCTCGCCCTCTTACTCGCTGCATACCAGCCCTTAGTGTGTCTCGACTTGTCTCGACTTTGCTCAGCTGACGCGAGAGCTGACGCTCTCAAATCGGCCTATATCAAAACGACAAGCACGAGAAACGACTGAGAGAGGTAAGGAGAGGCGAGGCGATGGACACACAGCACGCCCCCTTCATTTCACGGTGGCGTCTCCCTGACCGAATCGGGCTGTAGCTCCGAAAACAAAGGAGAAACAAAAATAGGAAGTAAAACTGCCAATAGTGCCCTGTGTTCCCATGCGCTCACCCGCCCAAGTACTGACAAGGGCCAAAGTTGTTACGCATCGGCAATCGGACATTTTCTTT
Source organism: Schistocerca americana (assembly GCF_021461395.2). Classification (NCBI taxonomy): domain Eukaryota; kingdom Metazoa; phylum Arthropoda; class Insecta; order Orthoptera; family Acrididae; genus Schistocerca; species Schistocerca americana. The sequence goes on along the minus strand of NW_025726235.1, from coordinate 5,238 downwards.
CATTTTCTCTTTATCGGTTGAGAACCAGTGTATTCAAGATATTATGGCCATTGCCGAGTGAATGCTGTAGTGCTTCCCGACGAGTCGGGTTCGGATCGTCTGTCAACTTCCACGCAGGGTGATGATCTTTTGGTCATCACACTCGCCAGCTGAGATGGGCGCTGCCTTTTCGCAGTAGTAAAAGAGTAGTGGCCCGTGGGGGGATCGAACCCACGACCTTCGCGTTATTAGCACGACGCTCTAACCAACTGAGCTAACGGGCCTCGGCAGATGCAGTTGCTCAGCCCTACGCTGGAAACAGGTGGCATGAAGCCATACACCATTTCTATGTGCGTCGTGTGTCTGCTTCCCTAGTCTATATTCTGCTGACGGTCACGAAACAGTAGCTATATTGCGAGCAGGACGGGAAACGGCCGCTCGGACAGCTCAAACTTGTCACGATTCGTGTGGAAAAAATTCCGTTCCGGTACCGGGAATCGAACCCGGGCCTCCTGGGTGAAAGCCAGGTATCCTAGCCACTAGACCACACCGGATGTGGCCGTTTCATTCGACCGTTCGTACGGTCGCTTGTCGCATTTCGTGTCGAGTGCCGCGTCGGCGCCCCTCTCTCTTTGCGAGCATCTTTGCACGTACTGACTGGCAAGGCGCGCACCTCAAACGTCGCAGAGCAATGCTTTTGGCTTCATGCTCTGCTGGGAGAAGAGGAAAAGGGAAGCTGTAAGTAGCAATAACAGGAAGTAAACATTTTCCCGCTGAAGCGTTGTGGATAACAAACAAGAAATACGTTGGCGCCCTAGCAACAGCACCACCATCAGTCACAGAAAATTAAACGCCCCGGGTGAGGATCGAACTGACGACCTTAAGATTATGAGACTTACGCGCTGCCTACTGCGCTACCGAGGCACGGGTGAACCGCTTGTCCTGGAAACTGGGTAAATACCCTACCCAATATTAGATGTAGAGACACTGTACTTCCTCGATTACGTGTTCTGTTGCTACACGTGCACTGCCGGCCCAGTTGATTGCGGTGTTGCTGCAGCTGTTGGCAACGATAGGCAGCACTTCTTGTCGTTAAAGTTCAGTGCCTCGGAGGCACCGGGACACAGCAACTTGTGAGGCCAGGTCGACGCTAGTCTGTAGAATATGATGCGAGCGTCCTAGTGGGGACCCGCGAGTGCTGCGTTCTCGGTTCTTCTCAAGGGAATCCAGCTATACATTCTTGTGGATCGTGCATCTCAAGCGCGCAAGCCACGCGGCAGCAATATCGCGGGAAAAGCAAAATGATGCATCGGCCGGGAATCGAACCCGGGCCGCCCGCGTGGCAGGCGAGCATTCTACCACTGAACCACCGATGCTCGAGCCAACGGTAACTAGACGCTGCTTCCCGAGCAGGTGTCTCAAGGGAAAGTGGGACTGCCGTCAAGCGCCGTAGCATTCTGTGGAAAAGATGCTGCAGACGCTGAATCCTGCACTGAACTGCTTAAAAATGCCGCCAGAACGCGGTCCTCTGCGTACTCTTGCGTCGCCGGCGCCCAACTCTTGCCAAAGGATGCGAAATGTGCGCGGATACGCTGTCCGAATGCGTCTGGATGTGCTCCCCTAGCCCGCCTCGAAATGCGCCTGCCAGGTACGATCACCTTCGGCCGCTGCCGACTGGCGGGAAGCCGACACAGCGCGGACGCGCGGCGCTCGCTTGTGCGGTGGTGGTGTAATGGTCAGCATAGTTGCCTTCCAAGCGGTTGATCCGGGTTCGATTCCCGGCCACCGCAGCAGGCTTTTAATTTCGCGTATGAGTACTTTTGCCACGCGCTCTTAAACTATTGTTTTCTCGCCCTCTTACTCGCTGCATACCAGCCCTTAGTGTGTCTCGACTTGTCTCGACTTTGCTCAGCTGACGCGAGAGCTGACGCTCTCAAATCGGCCTATATCAAAACGACAAGCACGAGAAACGACTGAGAGAGGTAAGGAGAGGCGAGGCGATGGACACACAGCACGCCCCCTTCATTTCACGGTGGCGTCTCCCTGACCGAATCGGGCTGTAGCTCCGAAAACAAAGGAGAAACAAAAATAGGAAGTAAAACTGCCAATAGTGCCCTGTGTTCCCATGCGCTCACCCGCCCAAGTACTGACAAGGGCCAAAGTTGTTACGCATCGGCAATCGGACATTTTCTTTCATTTTCTCTTTATCGGTTGAGAACCAGTGTATTCAAGATATTATGGCCATTGCCGAGTGAATGCTGTAGTGCTTCCCGACGAGTCGGGTTCGGATCGTCTGTCAACTTCCACGCAGGGTGATGATCTTTTGGTCATCACACTCGCCAGCTGAGATGGGCGCTGCCTTTTCGCAGTAGTAAAAGAGTAGTGGCCCGTGGGGGGATCGAACCCACGACCTTCGCGTTATTAGCACGACGCTCTAACCAACTGAGCTAACGGGCCTCGGCAGATGCAGTTGCTCAGCCCTACGCTGGAAACAGGTGGCATGAAGCCATACACCATTTCTATGTGCGTCGTGTGTCTGCTTCCCTAGTCTATATTCTGCTGACGGTCACGAAACAGTAGCTATATTGCGAGCAGGACGGGAAACGGCCGCTCGGACAGCTCAAACTTGTCACGATTCGTGTGGAAAAAATTCCGTTCCGGTACCGGGAATCGAACCCGGGCCTCCTGGGTGAAAGCCAGGTATCCTAGCCACTAGACCACACCGGATGTGGCCGTTTCATTCGACCGTTCGTACGGTCGCTTGTCGCATTTCGTGTCGAGTGCCGCGTCGGCGCCCCTCTCTCTTTGCGAGCATCTTTGCACGTACTGACTGGCAAGGCGCGCACCTCAAACGTCGCAGAGCAATGCTTTTGGCTTCATGCTCTGCTGGGAGAAGAGGAAAAGGGAAGCTGTAAGTAGCAATAACAGGAAGTAAACATTTTCCCGCTGAAGCGTTGTGGATAACAAACAAGAAATACGTTGGCGCCCTAGCAACAGCACCACCATCAGTCACAGAAAATTAAACGCCCCGGGTGAGGATCGAACTGACGACCTTAAGATTATGAGACTTACGCGCTGCCTACTGCGCTACCGAGGCACGGGTGAACCGCTTGTCCTGGAAACTGGGTAAATACCCTACCCAATATTAGATGTAGAGACACTGTACTTCCTCGATAACGTGTTCTGTTGCTACACGTGCACTGCCGGCCCAGTTGATTGCGGTGTTGCTGCAGCTGTTGGCAACGATAGGCAGCACTTCTTGTCGTTAAAGTTCAGTGCCTCGGAGGCACCGGGACACAGCAACTTGTGAGGCCAGGTCGACGCTAGTCTGTAGAATATGATGCGAGCGTCCTAGTGGGGACCCGCGAGTGCTGCGTTCTCGGTTCTTCTCAAGGGAATCCAGCTATACATTCTTGTGGATCGTGCATCTCAAGCGCGCAAGCCACGCGGCAGCAATATCGCGGGAAAAGCAAAATGATGCATCGGCCGGGAATCGAACCCGGGCCGCCCGCGTGGCAGGCGAGCATTCTACCACTGAACCACCGATGCTCGAGCCAACGGTAACTAGACGCTGCTTCCCGAGCAGGTGTCTCAAGGGAAAGTGGGACTGCCGTCAAGCGCCGTAGCATTCTGTGGAAAAGATGCTGCAGACGCTGAATCCTGCACTGAACTGCTTAAAAATGCCGCCAGAACGCGGTCCTCTGCGTACTCTTGCGTCGCCGGCGCCCAACTCTTGCCAAAGGATGCGAAATGTGCGCGGATACGCTGTCCGAATGCGTCTGGATGTGCTCCCCTAGCCCGCCTCGAAATGCGCCTGCCAGGTACGATCACCTTCGGCCGCTGCCGACTGGCGGGAAGCCGACACAGCGCGGACGCGCGGCGCTCGCTTGTGCGGTGGTGGTGTAATGGTCAGCATAGTTGCCTTCCAAGCGGTTGATCCGGGTTCGATTCCCGGCCACCGCAGCAGGCTTTTAATTTCGCGTATGAGTACTTTTGCCACGCGCTCTTAAACTATTGTTTTCTCGCCCTCTTACTCGCTGCATACCAGCCCTTAGTGTGTCTCGACTTGTCTCGACTTTGCTCAGCTGACGCGAGAGCTGACGCTCTCAAATCGGCCTATATCAAAACGACAAGCACGAGAAACGACTGAGAGAGGTAAGGAGAGGCGAGGCGATGGACACACAGCACGCCCCCTTCATTTCACGGTGGCGTCTCCCTGACCGAATCGGGCTGTAGCTCCGAAAACAAAGGAGAAACAAAAATAGGAAGTAAAACTGCCAATAGTGCCCTGTGTTCCCATGCGCTCACCCGCCCAAGTACTGACAAGGGCCAAAGTTGTTACGCATCGGCAATCGGACATTTTCTTTCATTTTCTCTTTATCGGTTGAGAACCAGTGTATTCAAGATATTATGGCCATTGCCGAGTGAATGCTGTAGTGCTTCCCGACGAGTCGGGTTCGGATCGTCTGTCAACTTCCACGCAGGGTGATGATCTTTTGGTCATCACACTCGCCAGCTGAGATGGGCGCTGCCTTTTCGCAGTAGTAAAAGAGTAGTGGCCCGTGGGGGGATCGAACCCACGACCTTCGCGTTATTAGCACGACGCTCTAACCAACTGAGCTAACGGGCCTCGGCAGATGCAGTTGCTCAGCCCTACGCTGGAAACAGGTGGCATGAAGCCATACACCATTTCTATGTGCGTCGTGTGTCTGCTTCCCTAGTCTATATTCTGCTGACGGTCACGAAACAGTAGCTATATTGCGAGCAGGACGGGAAACCGGCCGCTCGGACAGCTCAAACTTGTCACGATTCGTGTGGAAAAAATTCCGTTCCGGTACCGGGAATCGAACCCGGGCCTCCTGGGTGAAAGCCAGGTATCCTAGCCACTAGACCACACCGGATGTGGCCGTTTCATTCGACCGTTCGTACGGTCGCTTGTCGCATTTCGTGTCGAGTGCCGCGTCGGCGCCCCTCTCTCTTTGCGAGCATCTTTGCACGTACTGACTGGCAAGGCGCGCACCTCAAACGTCGCAGAGCAATGCTTTTGGCTTCATGCTCTGCTGGGAGAAGAGGAAAAGGGAAGCTGTAAGTAGCAATAACAGGAAGTAAACATTTTCCCGCTGAAGCGTTGTGGATAACAAACAAGAAATACGTTGGCGCCCTAGCAACAGCACCACCATCAGTCACAGAAAATTAAACGCCCCGGGTGAGGATCGAACTGACGACCTTAAGATTATGAGACTTACGCGCTGCCTACTG